>NC_050580.1:12410111-12710111 GCF_011100635.1 Trichosurus vulpecula | reverse complement strand
ACTACACTGCCCAGCCCTAGGCACGCCATCAGTCGGTAGGGGTTGTTCATGTGTGGTGAGCCTAGTGGAACTGATATCTTCTTGCAGTGTGATACATATGAATCCAATGGAGAAGTCTGTGGTAATTAACTGCAGTATTGGTGGTAAAAATAATTCAGTATGGCCCCTTCCAGTCGGGTTCCATTGAGGATTTTTGTTGGTGTTTACATCTTCTTATGGACCCATTGACTGGGCTGGACGCAGCAGCGGGCTCCTGTTCTTTGGATGAACTGCTTGTACCTATCTATGGAGACCCGGCCACGTTTCATTCATATCTTACACTAATTCAAAGCAATGTCACCAAACAGCTGAGGTGAGAGAACTGGCTGCCCATTAAAATCTCACGTGAAATAAGTCCAGTTTTCTTGGGGATGGGAGACCTTACGTACATGAGAACTGTAGGCAAAGCTTTGGCCTTTTTTATTTTTTGGAGAAGGGAAGGCGGCGCAATTGGGGTTAAGTGACTTGCCCAAGATCATACAGCTAGTAAGTGTGTCAAGTATCTGAGGTCAGATTTGAACTCAGGTCCTCCTGACTCCAGGGCTGGTGCTCTACTCACTGTGCCACCCAGCTGCCCCAAAATTTTGGCCTCATTGCCTGACCAGACTGAATCTATCCCATTAGCTTCCCATTGTTCCTAGGAGCTCTGCTTAGCGTTTAAAACCCTCTACTCCCTATTTTTCCAACCTCACTGGATGTTATGCCCCTTCCCACATTTGATCAAGCCAAACTGGCCTTTTTTTCTGGTCCTCACATATGACGCTTCATCTTCCACCTCTGTGACTTTGCACTGACCATCGCACATGCATGAAAAGCCTTCCTTCTTTACCTCTGCCTTATGGAATCTCTTTTCCTTTAAGATGCAGCAGAAGTACCATCCATTGCATGAAGTCATTCTTGCGATGTCCCTCAGCTGTTAGTGCCCTTCCATCTACACTACTTTGGATTTAACCACTTTGTATATATTTAGTATTATTCGCTTTATACTTATTCTACATACATTTACATATGTGCTTCATTACATACGGTAAGCTCCTTGTGAGTGTTTCATATTTTGCATTTGTTCCTCCAGTGCCTTCGTATAGTGCCTGGCACGTGGGGTGATTAATAGATACATTTTGATTGATTGGTTGAAAACATCTGACTTTTAAAATTCAGTTTTAGCACACATTTTATTTATTTTAAAATTTTTATTCTGTCGTTCCATTTCCCCTGCAGTCTCAGGGTGTTGCTGGATTTCTTATGCTTTATGGAATCTCTTTAGACTTTTTACTATAAAGTAAGTGTCTCTGTCCCTCTCGAGAAACAGAGGGCTGATTAGCAAAATTCATGATAAATTCTTCCAAGAGAATTCAGACAGTGTCTAGTAACTAGCATCTAAATAAGTAACTCAGACACTAGTTGCTTTTTACAGAGACAAGCTGCCACCCATCCTGAATACATACACACACATACATAAATATTCAACTAGTAGATAATCCAATGCAGAGTATTATTTCAGCATTTGAATAAAATCACTTGTTTATTTACAAAAGGTCTCCATTATAGGAATGAACTGGCTTCTTCACCTTTATAAACTTTTCTGCATTCTATGCTGGACATAAAGGACAGCTCAAAAAATTCTACAGAGCAAAAGAATCATTCATAACTGCTTCCATTAGACGCTAGAGGGTGCCATAGTGCATAGAGTGCCAGGCCTGGAATTAGACTCATCTTTCTGAGTTCAAATTTGACCTTAGTAATTTACTATCTGTGTGACCCTGTCACTTAAACCTGTTTGCCTCAGTTTCTTAATCTGTAAATGAGATGGAGAAGGAAGTGGCAAGCCACTCTAGTATCTTTGCTAAGAAAACCCTAAATGGGCTCACAAAGAATCAGATATAACTGAAAACACCAGAACAACTGTTTCCGTCATCTCCCTCTCCATCCATGTTCTCTGCTTGGCTCATATATGCTATTCCACGGTGTAAGAGAACAGAGTAGGGAAAAGGAGGCCTAGAATCAATCTGATAGGGTCTTGCCATCCTTCAAACTAATTAAAGAAGTAAAATTCTCATTTTCTTTAATGGTGAGAAGAATTTACTACACAAGGCAGAAGAGAGATTCTGTTATAATGAGATCAAACTGCCCGGTCAGGTCTGGGTTTTGTGAGTTGCAGGCCTATCTTTCATGGGTGTGTCAGGACAAGACTGCCTCAACAAGGAAACCACATCATGCTGACCATTAACAAGCCGACGCCAGTATTAAATGTAAATGTTCCAAATGCCTTAGCATCTAAATTCATAAGGGAAAAGTTAATTGAATTACAAAAAGATATGGACAGTAATACAACAGTGGCAAGATATTTTAACATCTCTCTTAAGATTTAGTCAAATTTTTTTTGAGGGGGGTAGGTGAGGCAATTGGGGTTAAGTGACTTGCCCAGGGTCACACAGCTAGTAAGTGTCAAGTATCCAAGACCGGATTTGAACTCATGTCCTCCTGACTCCAGGACTGGTGCTATATTCACTGTGTCACCTAGCTGTTCCAGTTTTAGTCAAATCTAATAGAAGATAAACAAAAAGGAAAATACATAATTGAACAAATCATTGGAAAAACTAGAGCTGACAGCTTATGAAATCTTTTAAAGAGGATGTTAAAAATATACATATTGCTTAGCTTCTTACGAAACTTTTATAAAATATGACTATGTATTAAGGCATAGAGCTATTACAAACAAATGTAACAAGGACAAAATAATAAATAATCCTTTACAGAGCATAACAGTAAAAACTAGTAATCAATTCAGGGAGCACAAGCAAAAGACACACACCCAAAAGGAGACATTACAATGAAATCATAAAAAATGATTAGGTCAAAGAACAAACCATAGAAATAATTAACTATTATGTAAAAGAAAATAGTAATGATGAAACATGTCAAAATTTATGGGATGCAGTAAAAGGGAAAAATTATATCCATAAAATATCTATTAACAACATAGAAAATTATACATTATATACATTAACAATATAGAAAAAAGGATTAATGAACTCAGTATGTACTTAGTGAATAATGATCTTAGAATTTTAGATAAAATTCTGTCAAACTAACTATAGCAATTTATCCGATAATTCTTCCATCATGACCAAGTTGGATTTATACCAGAAATGTAAGTTTTGCTCTTAGGAAAACTGCATAATTAATCATATTTTTAAAAAAGTTCAAGCAACACAAGATTATTTCAATATGTATAGAAAAAAGCCTTTGACAAACTACAATACCCATTTATGCTAAAACCCTACAGACATAGACATTTTTATATTATAAGAGTATCTAAACCCCAAAGCAAGCATGATATGCAGTAGAGATACATTAGAAACTTTTCCAATAAATATAGGATTAATGCAGGTATGCCAGCTCAACTCATTATTAAGCAATGTAGTTCTGTGAACGCTAACAATAGCAATAAGATGAGACATAGGAAGGAGGAGATAAAACCATCCCTCTTTGCTGATGACAGTGATTTAGTTAGAAAATCCCAGGGAATCAGTAAAGGTACTGAAACAATAACTTTAACAAAAGGAAATCCCATTCCAAATAACTACAAAATTCACAAGATATTTGGAGATCTGTCATAGCATACAAAATACTTGCATAGATTCAATTATAAAGTCTTCCTTAAAAAGATAAAGAACAACTTGGATAGATAGAAGAATATTCAGTGCTCCTGGCTAGGCCATGCCAATATAATAAAAATGACAATTCTACCAGATTTGATGCATATTTTAATGCTTTATTAATCCAATTATCAAGGGTTTACTTTATAAATCTCGACAAAGCAATTTTTAAAATTCATTTGAAAAAATGAAAGATATAGATATAAAGGAAAATGATGAAAAGAGGTAGAAATGATGGTAGAATTAAGACCTCACACTATATATAAAGCAGCAGTCATCAGAATCATTAGGTATTGAGTAAAAGAAAAATAGAGAGGTGGAGTCCTGGGACAGACTAAACAAGGGAGAATCAGAAATACTGGAAATTGATAATCCAGTGTTCCATAAGCCAGAAAGCATAAACTCCTTAGGAAAGAACTCTCTACTGGATTAAAACTGAGATACTAGACAGTACCATGAGTAGAGCACTGGCCCTGGAGTCAGGAGGACCTGAGTTCAAATCCAACCTCAGACACTTGACACATTTACTACCTGTATGACCTTGGGTAAGTCACTTAACCCCAACTGCCCCAGCTTCCCCCCTCAAAAAAATCTTTAGTGCCTTTCAAAGATTAGCTTAAATGCTACCTCCTACATGAGACCTTTCAGGATCCCTAAGATGCTAGTGCTCTAGGGGCAGTTGGGTGGTGCAGTAGATGGATTGCTAGGCCTTGAATTCAAATCTATCTTCAGACAATTACTATTTGTGTGACTTTAGGCAAGTCACTTAACCTCTGCCTCACTTTCCCCAAATATAAAATGAGCATCATAGTAGTACCTACCTCTCAGGGGCTTTGTGATGATCAAGTGAAGTGCCATTTGTAAGGCACTTAGTACAGTGCCTGACACATAGTAAACACTTAATAAATGTGTTTTTCCTTTCTTCTCTGAAATAGTTATATATACATATGTGTATGTATGCATATATGCATTCATGTATATGCATACGTAGTTTTTATATGTGGTCCTATTATCTTGTAAAAGGTAAGATCCTTGAAGGCAGGGGCTGTTTTGTTTTTGTCTCCGTATTCTCTGTGCCTGGTGCATAATACTTCTCCGATTGATTGAGTAGTAGCACTTAGCACTAAGTATGTGTCTCTGAATCAGACCCAAAGGCCCTCTCTTCCTCTTTACTTGTTTGTTTTTTGGCAAGGCAATCAGGGTCAAGTGCCCAGGGTACCATAGCTAGTAAATGTCAGGCACCTGAGGTCACATTTGAACTCAGGTCCTTCTGACAGGGCCAGTGCTTTGTCACTGTGCGTCCTAGCTGCCCCCAAGGGCCTGACTTCCAAGTTGTCTTTGTACAATCACCCCCTCTATGCCCTCCTTCCCAAAGAGCTAATCACTCAGCCTTCAATTTGGGATTTCAAGTGAAGGGTAGAAGCAGCTCATCATACTTTGGCATTCGCTCTATCTTCCACAGGTTGAGCAGAACAACAGCTATCTGCTTCTTCCTCCCACTGTCTCTAGCTCTGTCCTCTGGGACTAAGCAGAGCAAATGGAATCCTTCTCCTTAACAACTCCTTCAAATCCTTTAAAACAACAGTCATGGGCCTCCTCAGCCTTTCCTTTTTTAGGTTAAGCAATCACTGTTCCTTCACCTAATCCCCAACGGGCTCAGGCCCCAGGCCTCTCACTACCCTGGCTGTTTGCTCCTTGGAGCCACTCTCCTGCTTGTTTAAATTCTTCCTTAAACATGGTCCCCAAGAATCAAGGCTTGACCTGAGCAAGATGTGGCTTGACCCAAGTAGGATATGGGAGAATCATTGGCCCCAGTGCCTTTGGCAGGATGCTGCTCTTGGTGGCCCTGAATATCCCATCATGAGTCCTGTCAAACAGCATTGTGGAGTTAGACTGAGTCGACCATCCACTAAAACCTGAAGACATTTGTTCACATGAACTGTCTCACCACATCACCTCCATTTTGTACTTTGGTAAAATTGAATTTTTGAATGTGTGTCCAAATTTGCATTGATTTCTACTTTTCCATCTTATGAAATTCAGTCTGAACATAGTCTCTTCTGTGATCCTCCTCTTGATCCTGATCTATCTTTAAAAACTAACAAACAAAGAAAACCCTGCTTTATGTCTTTTCAATTCATTTCAACTCCTTCTGACCATGTGCCTCTTGGTCCTTCTTATAAAAGATGGACCCATTTGTCTCTGGGAGAAGCTGAACTCACCTCCGTCTTCTGTTCTCTCTCTCCTTGGAAGTACAACTTATTATTACATGAACCCTTATGCACCATTTTATTTACCCTCTTGGCTCCTGTGGAATGGACAAAAATGTGTGTACAGTGGAGCTGTTACCAGTGGAGGGTTTGCCTTGTACTTATGGACAAATAAAGAATCGATCCATAATTGCTGACAAGATAAGGAGAGGGTTCTTTCAAAACAGGGAGTATGGCCTTTTAAACTGTGCAATCCTAACGCCTTAAAGCCCAGCTGATAAGTCTATTTGTAAAACTCATGCATAGTTTCAGGTTGCTCTGCAAACATAATGGGCATTTTAGATCCTTCAATGAAGCAGGAGAAGGGATAAGGTGAGATCTTACCCTTTCCCCAAACTTCTCTCACTGATGAGGGTGTCGCCATTCTTCTAGTCCTCCAGGTTGCTAACCTTGGGGTCATCTTCGCCCGCTCACTCACCCACTCCACATATCTCATCAGCCGCCAAATCTTTTTCTTTTCTATCTATGCGCGTCTCTAGTATGTACCCCCTTCTCCTGACTTACATGGCCCCTACCTCTATTCAGGGCCTCATCACCTCTCACCTGGACTCTTGGCATAGGTTCCAGTTTAATCTCCCAGCCTCGAGCCTCTTCCCAGTCCAGTCGGTTGCCAAAGGGGTTTTTCTAATGTTAAGGCCCGAATGTGTCATTGTCTCAATACAGGTTTAATGAGGTTGTGTTATCAAAAGTTCACTAAGAGGAAACAGGGTACAGAGGAGAATATAGAAACAAGGAGGGCAAGTGACCAGCTTCATTGAGGGGAATATACTCACAATAAGAAGGCACACATCCCCTCCAACATTTGTCATTTTCTCCAGTCCTTTTAGCCAATCTCATAGGTGGGAGATGATATCTCAAAGTTGTTTGTTTGTTTTTTGATTGGGACACTAATACGCTGTTGGTGGAACTGTGAACCGATCCAGCCATCTTGGAGAGCAAACTGGAATTATGCCCGAAGAGTTATCAAACTGCCTAGACTCTTTGACCTAGCAATACCACTATTAGGTCTCTTCCCCAAAGAGATCGGGGAAAAGGAAACCGACCTATATGTTCTAGGATATTTACGGCAGCTCTCTTTGTGGTGGTAAAGAAGTGGAAATTGAGGGGATGCTCATTCACAGGGGAATGGCTGGACAAGTTGTGGCGTGGGATTGTGATGGAAGACCGCTGGGCCGTAAGAAATGATGATATCGATGATCTTGGAAAAAATAGACACGGACAGACTCCCATGAAATAATGGTATAAAGTGAGCAAAACCCAGAGAACATCATATACAGTAACAGCAATGTTGTTCGGAGTAACTGTAAATGACTGAGCTAATCTGAGCACTGTAAATATTCAAATTAACTACAAAATACCTATAAAGGAAGATGAATTTCTATTGTATGCATAGTATGGTTTTACATGTATATGCATATATTCACTTATGTAGTATGTATGTCTATACACACATATACATATATTTGTGTCAAATGGTGGCCTCCTCTAATGCTGGGTGGGGAGAGAGGCAGGGAGGGAGAAAGTTTGTAACTTCAAATGTAGCAAAAAATAAATTTAATTTAATTAAAAACATAAGTTATAACTAGAGAGGGCAGGTCAGTTTTTTGTTGACACCAAATGGAAGGGAGCACCCTGCCAGGTCCTCAGGCATAATTGGATATTCAAAACCATTAAAGCCTGGTAGATTTTCATATGGTTCTTAGCTGGGTTGAGCAGGGCCAGGCATTAGGGGAAGGGTGGGAGCCTGGACCTGGGGATTTTGAGTTAGGATTAGCGTGTTCATTCATCCTGGTCTATATGTGGGAAAGCCTACTGGGATATTATCAGCTAGTTAATATTCAACCACTCCACTCTGATGGGAAAGTGGCTATTACTGCTGGCCTTACCTGGTCAGGGTAACTTGGAATTTGAGCTTCTCCACTGCCTCTTTCTTTAGAGGGGTGGGGAGGTTACTGAAGTCTTTATAATCTTCCCTGTATCCTCTAGAAGCCAGATGAAACTTACCCAAACTCCTAGGTCTCATTCAGGGAAGCCTAGAATCAGCACAAAATTCAGTTGTCCACTTCTGCAAAGGGCTAGACACGTACAAGGCACATGGGCCAACCGTGGAATGATTGTTAGTCCCTCTGTTTTTCAGGAAGAGTCAGGCGAGGAAAACCAAGAGGGGCAGCTAGCTGATAAAGTAGATAGAGCACTGGCCCTGAAGTCAGGAGGACCTGAGTTCAAATGTGACCTCAGATACTTACTAAGTATGTGACCCTGGGTAAATCACTTACCCCTAATTGCCTCAAAACAAAAATTTCTGGTGACTGCTGAATGGAAAAAGAAAGGAACAAACGCAGGTGTGTGTGTGTGTGTGTGTGTGTGTGTGTGTGTGTGTGTGTGTATAAAAGTCAAGACCCTTGTCTCTATTCAGATGTCCTTGATCTCTGTGGTGATATCAATCATGAGTCGTGTCCGTTTTCTTGGAGGGGCTATGTGTCTGCGGATTTTCCCAGTTGTATTGATCCAGAAGCAGAATGAGGTGCTCTTCAGGTCACACAGACCCCTCTCCCACCTCCTGCAGTCCATACATGGGTGGTAGTGTAATGGAAGTTACAATCTAAGTAGGGGGGAGGGATGGTAACAATAGAGGTATGGGGAGAATTGGGAGGGGTAGAGGCTTCTGCAGCCTGAGTCTGAGACTCTGTGGTCCAAACTGTGGCATGTAGGAGGTTAGCACAGCTGTCTGGCTCCAGGTGGCACCAGCAGGTGATCAAAGTGATGATGCAATTTCTCAGGTATCTCACAGAAATTTCTACAGTAAGCTCTGTGTGGGTGATAGCAACCTATTCTCCCAGACTACCTGCAATTAAGCCACACTAAACCAGAGGCAAAAACAAAAACAAAAACCAAACCCAAAACAAGCTTTCTTCTCTTCCTGGGGTTGATCCAGGTTCTATAAATCAAGAAGGAGAAATTAACTTCCAGTGGGGATGGAAGCCAAAGGCTTAGACAGAGCCTTGGGGAAAGGTATATGGATGATCACAGTTTGCAGGTCTTTAGCAAGGGTGTTAAGGAAAGTTCAAAACTCCTTGGTCAATCACAAACATACTACTTTTCTCTCAAAGAGCAAACCATCAGCTATTGTACTAGAGTCAGAAAAACTTGAGTCTCTGGCCTTTCCTCAAGCTTTGGACAGCTTGAAGGCCCTCCCAGCCACTACAAGCTGGGCCAGCTGCACTGAGCCGGGCTTGCCCTATGGCAGAAGCAAGGCGATCATAATAGGGTGCCAGTTGGCCACGGGCCATTTGGTTCCTTTAAGTCTAATCAGGGCAATGCTATCCATGAAGTGAATGGACTCCTTGACCCCAAAGTTCAGGCTGACACAGCCCCCTCCCATCCTAGGAGTAGCAGCTCCTTAGACTCCGGGACTTCCAATTATTTAGGCAGGAGGGGACCGAAGGACCAGCCCCTATATTATGAAGATGCCCTGGGGCCTAGCAAGGGCTCCTTCCAGACATAGCTTCCACCTGATTAGGGGACCAGGTCTCCATGCCAGCCTTCCAAGGTTTTGATTTTTTTTTCTTACTCAGGGCATAATGGGGATCTCTGCGTACAACTCAGTGGCTTTCTTAGGAACAGAGGATACAGAAGGCAGCCAAAATTTGGTACCTGAGAAGTGTGTAGCATATAGCAGCTAGGGAAAGCTGTTAAGATCAGAAACTCATAGGTAGGAGATATTTGGAATGTGTAATTGAGAGATCCCAATGAGGCACAGTCAAGGGGAGCTAACAGGAAGCTACAGGTACTAAAATTTTGCCTGAAGGCCGATTTATGCTGGAGAATTTAATAGATTTGCTAGGGCCAGTGACTTTGGGCATAGTGGTTCCTATTAGAACTAATTTCCTATTACCATGGAGGGTACCACCATAATCCTGGATGCTCAGGCTCACAGCTTAGGAGTCATCCTGGACTCCTGACTGTCTCTCATTCCCAGGATCCAAGCTATTGCCAAGGTGTATTCATTTTACCTTCCCTCCCATGCCTTAACTCATTTGTGGAGGCCATGTGGAGTCTGGGCCAAGGAGCATTTTAAAGTCCATGAAGACACATGATAGAGGCTAGCAAATGTCTCTTCCCTGGATCTGAGGAATGTCATGCTCAGACAGGCCTTCTATTCAGACATTTAATTCTGTCTGGAGTGGGGCAGTGTATCTTTAATCTAATTCATCTGCAGAAATAGTCCCAATCAGTTTTACTCTAAGAAGGACCAGCTTCCGAATTTTCCTGAGCATACAGTTGGCTGGCCTTAAGAGCCCACTGTTGTACCTCCTCCTGATCTCAGCTTAGGTAGTCGGCCCAGCAGAAAGCACAAGGAATAAGCCACCACCTGCAAGTCCTGGTTCCTCACCGACTTCCATTTCCCATCCTTATTGCCAAGTGTCTTGATAGGGTTAGGAAGGTTCAGAATGCCAAAGTTCCTTATGAGGATACATGAAGTGTATCAGGACAGAGAAAATGAAACAAGTCAGCTTAATGGAGCACCTGCTTGGAAGGGGGCGCCCCAGAGCAATATAATCTGATGTGTCTTGGTCAAATTCTTGTCTGGGTCGAGCAGGAACAGGAATTAGAGAAAGGGGTTGAAGAATTTGTACAAGGGACTGATTCATTCTGGAAAGGGAAGTTTGGGGAAGACACCTGGGAAACAAGCAGCTGGTTGATAATCTTGCTTGGCTGGCAAGAAAGGGGCTTTCAGTCATTCCTGGTGGTCTTCTTTTGGAAGGGTTACTGGCTATATTTGAGCTTCCCAGGGTATCCTCATTTAGTTGGGTAGGAAGGCTTCTGAAGTTTTTATAGTAATCCCCTCGCTAATAAACTCTGGCAAGTCCCTATTACCTCTAGGATCAAATAGAGCCTCTTTTTTGGGTACTTAACAGTATTTTATTTTTTCTAATTACATGTCAAGATAGTTTTCAATATTCATTTTTGTAAGATTTTGAGTTTCAAATTTTCTTCCCTCACTCCTTTCCCTCCCCCTCCCTAAGACAGCAAGCAATCTGATATAGATTATACATGTATAATCACGTTAAACATATTTCCACATTAGTCATATTGTGAGAGAAGAATCAGAACAAAATGGAAAATCACAAGAAAGAAAAAACTAAAAACAGAAAAAAGTGAAAATAGTTTGCTTTGTCCAGCATTAAGACTCCATAGTTCTTTCTCTGGATGTGGATAACATTTTCTATCATGAGTCTTTTGGAATTGTCTTGGATCATTGCATTGCTGAGAAGAGCCAAGTCTATCATGGTTGATCAGCATACCATGTTGCTGTTACTGTGTAGGGTGTTCTCTTGGTTCAGCTCACTTCACTCAGCATCAGTTCGTGAAAGTCTTTCCTGGCTTTTCTGATATCTGCTGGATCATCATTTCTTGAACACTAGTGCTCCATTACATTCATATACCACAAGTTGTTCAGCCATTCCCCTGTTGATGGGCATCCCCTTGATTTCCAGTTCTTTGCTGCCACAAAAAGCTGCCATAAACATTTTTGTACTTGTGGGCCTTTTCCCCTTTTTTCTGATCTCTTTGGGATCCATATATAGTAGTGGTGTTTCTGGATCAAAGGGTAGGGACAGCTTTGTAGTGCTTTGGGCATAGTTCCAAACTGAATAGAGCTTCTTTGGTTTAGCATTGAAATTTCTTTACAACCTGACCCCTTCCTACTTTTCCAGTCTTCTTGCAAATTAGTCCCGTCTGCACACCTACAATTCACCCATACTATCCTACCTGCTGTTCCTCACATATGATGCTTTATCTTCCATTTTTGTATCTTTTTATTGACTATCCCGCATGGCTGGAATTTTATCACTTCTCATCTCTGCTTCCTGGTTTCCCTGACTTTGAAAATATAACTCAAATCCCAACTCTTCAAGAGACTTTCCCCCAGTAGTTCTCCTGCTAATGCCTTCCCTCTGAGATTACAATATACCCTCTCCATATATTGTACACATGTAGTTAATTGTTTGCATGCTGTCTTTCCAATTGAACTGTGACACCCCCACCCCCAGGGCAGGGACTATTTTTTGACTTTGTCAGCGCAGTGCCTACCACTTAGTGAGGGCATAACAGAATCTCTCCAGTGGCCAGAGCTATCTGAACATGAAATCAGCTGCCTGGGAAGGTTGTACATTTCCCTTCCCTGGAATTTTCAAGTGAATGTTCATTCATCACTTTTCAGGTCTATGGTAGAGATGCTCCTCATTCTGTCCTCAGCAGCTACATGTACATTAACAAAGTCTAATCCCCATCACCTAATTTTTGTTTCTTTTTTAATTCCTTCAATCAGTGTTTATATGGTATGATGATGAGGCCCTTCATACCCTAATTGTCTTTCTCTGGGTGCTCTTTCATGATCTGTGGTGCCCTAATTCATGCAGACTCCACTGAAGTCTAACTGGGTTAGAGCAGACCATTATTATGACACCATTTGTGCCTCTCATTGGGCAGTTTAAGATTGAATCCTTTTTGTAAACAGTGATAACATACTGTTGACTCATATTGAGTTTGTGGTCCACTAAGACAAATTGCTGTCTGGTCATACCTCCCCTTTGGCCTTGGGAAAAAAAAGTTTTTTCACAAGACAGAAATTGGATTAGACCCATAATTGAATAGAAAGAGAACTGAGCTAGTTGTGGAATTGAGCCACAAGATGGAGTCAGTGTGGTTCACTTACTTCCCACAATTGGACCACAATGACTTGACCTTATTGAAAGCAGCTGGGTTGCCCTGTTGTTATTTCTCTGCTAATCTTGAATAGTGGTTCTCTAGGAGCTGATTTGTTCTTTGAGATGAAAGATCATTCTTGGTAGAGCAAACAAAAACAAGAATTGAGTGGTTCTTCTTTCCTTCTCTGCTACTAGGATCAAATATAAGATCCTCTTTTTGGCCCCTACTTAAGTTCCAAATATATTATTCCTTTTCCATCTATTTTCATCACCCTACCTGCCCTAAATTGAAGAGCTATCATTTCTTCTATCGCATTGTTTTCCTCAATCTAGCTTTTCATGTTGCTATTGTGAAACAAACCTTTAGCTGTAGTAATTCCTATTCAGTTATGTGTGGAGCCACATGGCTACTGGGGTTTCTTCCTAAGCTGAAATTCTATAATTCTGTGACAGGGGCTGTATCTAACTGATATAATATTTGTCATTTAGGAAAGTCATTATAATGGCATCCATGATACCATGCATTTAATTGGAGAAGACAGTTTATTCAAAAATAGTAAACTCCAATATCCCAAGGTTGACACCCAAGGAGTGTAGGCAAGGAGAAATGTGGTCACTGAGAGAGAGGGAGAACAGTTAAGCCATTCATTCTTGACATATAGCTTTAAGGTCCCTATGAAATGGTGCTGAAAAAAGAAGACTGTATCTATTTTTACTTTGTCCACATCTTAGGACAAGGCAGCACTGGGCAATACGATCTTTTTACACTCTCCATAGCTTGGAAGGTATGGCAGGAAGGAGCTAAGTTATATGTTAGGGTCCTTACCCCCCCAACTCCCAGGCCTTTGTTCAGCGAAGACCTGATCTCGCGGACAATGAATGAGGTAGGAGGCAAGATGGTGAAGAACTCTGATTTATTCAGGTTAGTAGCAAACTTTTATATCTTTGGTTACATAGGCGCTAGGGCTGCCCTGGTTCCTCCTATTCTCCTCCTTTCCTTTTCCTGCGCTCTCCCAAGATTCCCTTGTGGTCAGGCAAATTCAGACCAAGAACCAGAAGTGCCGTGTGGTCAGGCAAATCCAGACCAAGAACCGGAAGTGCCGTGTGGTCAGGCAAATCCAGACCAAGAACCAGAAGTGCTGTGTGGTCACAAAGGCAAGACCCTTCCTCCTGACTGCATCTTGTCCCACCCTTGCCTCAGCAGGCCCTGGGCATGGAGGTCCAGCGAGGGCAGGAGGCGGCTCTAACTCGCCCCGTTACAGTTATACTCTATCGGCAAACTATGAAATTGTCCCAGAAACTCTGCAAACCACCCTCAAAGCTGCGGTGACTCTGTAGCCTTACCTACTATGTGACTAGAAAGTGGATGACAATCCCTAGCTGATATTACAGTGAGAAGAGCTCTGGGTTTGATATCAGAAGTCCTGGGTTAAAATTGTGACCATCATTTGTGTGACCTCGAGCGAGGCACTAACAGTTTCTTGGCTTCAAATAATGAATTAACAAGCATTTGTGAATTGCCTACTATGTTCCAGTCACTATGCTAAGTACTGTGGGTATAAAGATGGAAATAAAGCAACCCCTGCATGTACTTAAGTATACGAAGAATCAAGACAAAATAAATGTGAAGAAATTTAGAAAGGGAGGGCACATAGGAAGCACTATATAAACGTTAGCTATTGTCTATTAATATATTACATGTATGTATAACTATATGCAGAATATGTATATATACGGGATAAATACAGATTAATGGAAAGTTATTAAATGTGAGGTGGTTTGGGTGGGAGGATTTTAACTGTTGAGAAGCATCAGGTAAGGCTTCTTATAAAAGATGCTCTCCTGAACTGTCAGTCATATACTCCCACCAGAAACTGGCTGAGAGGGTATCCAACAGACTCTTGTATTTTCTCTAATTTTCCTTTATTCCACTTGGTGTAATTCCAGAGTCATCCTCATTTCATGACTGTGTGCCCTTTGGCATGGACAGGAGGTATGTAGATGCAAACATTGTACCTGGCAGCATTAATTAAAATGCCATTTAATATGATTAGGTACTGTTGATTATTTTTCTCAAGCACATCCTAATTTAGTAGAAATCGTCTAAGTTATATATTGCCAAAATGTTTCACAAGTTGAAATGGAATTAAGTGGGAAAACATTCCCTTTCCCCTTCCCCACCCCCACCTAATTTGCTTGGGTGCATATTTGTCATAAAACCCAGCAGGTGCAGGTGCTTCTATTCAAAATATGATCCTATGAATACAGATAGGATCTTTCAAGCACCTTCCAACATGAATTTCACTTATTCTAAAATCTCTTATTGTCACACTGGGAATCATGTGACCCTAATTCTGGAGGGGAACTGTGCCTTCCATCTTTTCCTGGATATTCTCCTTCATGTAGATCTATATATGGGCACAGAAGTTTTTGATCCAAAATCAAAATAGAGCGTAGAGGAGAGATGCCCCATTTGTGCCACTTAATTGCAGGCACAGATGCCATCCCTGCGCTCTCAGTGATTATAGCCAAGACTTCATGTTAGAATGGGGTAGCACACCCAAGGGGTCTAGCCGATGGTAGCAAAGGAGCCCTGAAGAACCCAGCCTGCTTCTCCTTTCCACCTCACCCAAGTAGCCTTTCTCCCCCATGGGATGGTAGCCAGAGCCTTTCTTGAAAATGACTTGGAAAGTAACCAAAGGCTATTTTTCACTCCATAATTCAAGAGTATGCAATGTTGTTCTCTTAATTATGAAACACAGATGATGCTATATATCAGAAGATTCTTTTAGGACTTTTACTCAGCAAACATTTCCTAAATGTCCATTTAATTCAGGAAACCTGCTTTTAATCCTTGATCTTCTACTTACTACCTATATGACCTTAGATAGAACACTAAGCCATTTTAAGCCATGGTTTCCATGTATGCCCTAAGAATCCAAGGCATGAGCCTGTCTACACCAGTAGCCCAGATTTCAACTGTCTGAGAGAAGGCATAACTGAGCCTGGCAGTAGGGTACCCTTCTCTTCTTCCACCTCATCCTCTGTTGACCATTTCCCACTAGATACTGGATGCCCCATGGTGATTAGATGTTCACCCCTCTGATTCCTACCCCTACTAGAGGGTAATCTAGAACCCTATTCCACTCAAGACTGCTATTTCCCCCCCAAAAAATGACTGGCCAAGGACATGTCCAATTATACTGTTTGGATGAATGGGGGATCACTCACCATAATCCTACCATTAAGATGGTGGGCCACTGGACCCCCTATTAATCCCTAAGGACATCAGGCTTTACCATATGCCCTGTTGCTATGCCTTACAGATCCTGGGACATTGCCATTTGAACTGTCATTGCACACCCATGACTCCTAGTCTTTGTATTTTCTCTACTTCTGAAACCTAAGCCACATAGAGCCTTTCCATTTGTCCTGAAACTAAAACTTCCTAGATTGTCTCTCTTAAAGAGGACATAGTTCCTTGAGAATAGGAACTTTTTTGCTTTTCTATATGTGTCTCTAGGGCTTAGCATATGGCTTCAAATCTAGCAAGTGCTTGACAAATTATTTCCCATTCCGTTCGAAGTTCTTTTTCAATCACCCAATCAACAAGCATTTATTAAGTGCCTACTACATGCCAGGAACAATGCAAAGAGCCAGGGGTACAAAAATCAGAACTAAAATAGCCCTTGAACTCAAGGAGCTTGAAATATAACAGGAGATGCAATGTATTTCTATATAAATATATAGAATGTTATACTTATTTTTATTGCAATTATAATTATTGTAATTGTATTGTATTGTAATTATAATTATTTTTATTTGTACTGATGAACTCATCCGGGGAACCAAATTTTGACATAGTTTTCCTAAGCCCTCATGATTGACAGTATCAAAGCTTTGGTCAGATCAACAAATGTGTGTAGAGCTCTGTTCTGCTCTTCTCCTGGAGCTGTTGTGCAGCAAATACTGTATTAACCACTCCTGGGCCCTTTCTGAAGCTCCACTGGCTCTTGGATAGATGACCATCTTCCAGGTGAAGGATAAGCCTATTTAGGAGGACTCAGGCAAGAATCTTGCTGGCAATGACTAAGAGAGAGCACCCTCTGCCCTCTGTGATTGTCATAGGACAATGATTTCCTTTACCTTTCTGGAGATGGACAATGGAAGCATCCTTGAACTCCTGGAGGATAACTTCCTCTTGCCATGTAATCCAGAAAATTCTAGTCAATTTTTGTATGAGCAATGCTCCGCCCCCCACCTTGTAAATCTCAGTTGGAATAGAATTAGCACAGGAGAGGAGCCCAATGGCATTTAAAACTTCTTCATTTGGAAATTTGGCTAAAGAGGGATTGACTTCATTCTACCTAAATGATCAGTGAATTCAGTATTGATTAATGATGGTCTGTTGAGAATATGAAGTGTTCCGCCCATCTTTCCAGGATCATGTTTTTATCACTAATCAATGTGGCTCCATAAACACTGAGTAGTTAATATACACTATATATCTTTAGCCCATAAATAGCCTTCAGGGAATCATAAAAGTACTTTGGATTGTTACTATCAGCATAAAACTGAATCTCATTTGCCTTCTTACTGAGCCAAGAATCCTGCATCTCACTAAGCTTCACTTGCACTTTACTTTTGATGGAATTAAATATAACCTTCTTAGAGATGTATGAGCTATCCTGCTGGCAAACCCTGTGGAGTTTTCATTTTTCATTTAATTTAAATTTACTTATTTAACATATTTAGTTTTCAGCATTGATTTTCACAAGAGTTTGAATTACAAATTTTCTCCCCATTTCTACCCTCCCCCCCCACTCCAAGATGGCGTATATTCTGGTTGCCCTGTTCCCCAGTCAGCCCTCCCCTCTATTATCCCATTACCCTCCCATCCCCTTTTCCCTTCCTTTCTTGTAGGGCAAGATAAATTTCTACGCCCCATTGCCTGTGTATCTTATTTTGTAGTTGCATGCAAAAACTTTTTTTTAGCAGCTTCACAATTTCCTCATCATTTTTGTCAAACTAGTCTGATGTTTGGGGGTGTTCTGCCCCGGATGAGTATACACGAGACATACATGAGTTTACATGAGTACACCAAATATCTGAAAGCTGCCCACTCCTTTTCTGCTCCTCTGTTGCCAACCATATGTTGGCTCAGCTTTCCCTCCAAGTTATTGTCAAACTGTTCCCACTCAGAGATGCACTCTAATCTGTTGATGTTAAGTTTTCTAGTAGTTTTCTTGCCTTGGGGCCACTGCTTTTGTTGAATCCAAATAGTTTCCAAAGGATGAGTCTATGATTAGTCCATCAGTGCACCACATGCCACCTTCATCATCTTTGTCATTCTCATATCATGTTTGTTTCTTTTCCTTACAGTGACATCATCTATTAAATGCCAATGTTTGTTGTAAGGGTGCATCCATGAAGTTTTATTGCATTTAGATAAATAGAAGACAGTGTGTGTGATGAGAAGGTCATGAGATGCACAAGTCTTCAGTAATAAGTTGCTGTTGCTGTTTCTGATTCTATTCCTTCCAAGGATTCCCTGCCATGTCTGGTAGTCTGAGCCTACCCTAGCATTTAAGTCACCCAGAAGTATAAGCTTGTCCTCTTTTGGCACATTGTTGATAAGGATCTCCAGGTCTTCATAAAATTTTTCTTTGACCTCAACTAGGTTCATCATGGTGGGAGTGTAGGCACTGATGATGGTGGCATGGTGCTTTCCTGAAGGTGATAATCTCATTGTCTTGAGCCTGTTGTTCACTCTTTTTGGTAACCAAACAAGCTTGTTGATTTAGATTAGTTTTGACTGTGAAATCTATGCGAACTTTTCGGGTGTTCCCCATCACTGTGGCCACTCCAGAAAAATGTGAATCCGGCTCTGACTTTGCTAAACTAACCTTCATTTTCCAGCCTCATTTCACTCAGGGCTATTATTTGGATGCAATACCCGCTGAGTTCCCTTACATAAAGAGCTGTTCCTCTTTCAGGTCCACTGGGTTTAGTGTTGTCTGTAAGTGTGAGCACGTTCCATCTACTGATGGTGAATAGAATCATCTTTGCAAAAGTTTTTACACATTTTTTTTGTGTGTGTTTTGACCACAGGGCAGGATCCTTGCCTGCTTCAATAAGCAGGCCAGGGTTAGGTAAAGCAGACAATTTTTAGGGCGCCTTTTCTAGCTCCTTCCTCACATCAGGAGGTGAGTGGTGAAGTCCTTTAAAGAAGTCACTCAGACACCCAGGGGGCTGCCTAATCCCTTTGCTGCTTTAGTCCAGTAAAAAGACAGCCCCATGGCCTAGGCCATCTGTGTGCAGGGTTGTAACTAGAGCTGCCAGTGAATCTACACCTGCTGCTTCATCATGAGTTCATTGCCACAGGACTTTGAGATAGGTAAACATGGTAAAATGGTATGGGCAATGTCTCGATTAGTGCATAAATTGGATTTAAGTGAAGCAGTGTTGCACAAAGTCATCAGCCTCACTCTCTCTTCCAGAGTCATCAGAGTCCAGTGGCAAGACAAAAGTCAAGATGACTGGCAATGGCCAGGGATGCAGTGGATGACCTTGGTATCTTTGATGTCTAATCAAGCTCTAAGCACTGCACGACACTTACTTTATTTAGCTGCCTTCATGGCCCATTGGAACAAATTGTTCATACCCACCTCTTCCACTGGAGGAAGTCTTCATATGCTTGGGTTTGAACCAGCCCCTCCCCAAATCACCCATTGGTTCAAGGTCCGTTCGTTACTCCAAACCAGTTTAGCCCATCTGTTAAAATAGTTATCAGGGTACAGCCACTGCACATGCTATAGCTTCTTGGAGCCACGGGGTGACTGGATGGATACCAAAGGTGGATGAGCAGCTCTGAAAAGAGCTTGGCAAGCCCTCACACAAGAGCTACTAGTTTTCCTTGAACACCCATACACCCCATACAAAATGAATGCAAGGTGGTTTTGGTAGACAGTGCCCTAGCATCAAGAGGAGGGAGAAAATCTGTGTGATTATATATCTCTATCTCTATATATAGGAATTTTACTTTGATCATTTGAATTTTACTTGGAGAATGGGTGGTGGTCTTGGGAAATTTACTATGAATTCATTGCTGTGATTAAGAAAATACAATAAGCCACTATGAAGTCAAGATCTGTTGAAAACCTATTGCAGGAAGTTTTTTTTGCTCTTGCTCCCAGCATATGCTAGCTACCCAGTTCCTCAGGGTGCTAGTAGACATGGAGGAATTTATGGTCTCTTTTCTACATTGGCTTGAACTTCAGCCAGCCATGTTCCCTCCACTGTTTGGGGCCAATGACTACCCCTCCCCAATTCTATTTGACCACTTAGATTTTACAAATAATAATAATAATAGCTAGTATTTATACGGTGCCTACTATGAGCCAAGCTCAGTGCTAAGCATTGTAATATTTACAAATGTTATCTCATTTAATCCTTCCAACCCTGGCAGGTAGGTGGTCTTATTCTCATTTTATAGTTGAGGAATGTGAAGCAAACAGAGGTTGTGACTTGCTCAAGGTCACAGAGCTAGTAAGTATCTGAGATGAATTTGAACTTGGGTCTTTCTGATTCTAAATCCAGCACTCTAGCTTCTTTTAGATGTTGGCACATTAGCTGAGACTTGGAGAAAACTGGAAATTTGGAGAGGTGTTGATGTAATGAGAGGACAGAGGGTATAAACGCAGAGATAGAAGATGGAATGTTAAATATAAAGAATGAGCAGCAAGTCTATATTTGGCTTGAATGGAGAATGCAGAAATGGAAGTCATGAGTTGGTGCCAAATGGGCAAGACCTTTAAGCTGAGGATTTGCATTTTGTCCTAACAGTAACAGGGACACACTAAGTAGAGAGATGGCCTGGTCAGACTTGCTTGTGGAGGGTGGAATGGAGAAGGAAGAAGGTGGAATCCATGGATTCCATTAGGAGCCAGGCTGTTGCAACAGTGCAAATAAAAGATGATGAGGGGAAGGTCAAGTAAATGGTCCAAAATCACAGAGCTGGTTTGCTGCAGAGCCAATAAGAGAATCCTGGTTGGGCCTCCTAGTCTAACACTCAGTTAATCCTGCACCAGAATCTAGTGCTGAGACACTCAACTCCCAAATATGATTTTATCTGCTTCTTCAAGATTGTGTACAGCCTGATGAACTGATTCAGTCTCCTCAGACTCTCAAGAGATTAGTGCATAAAAGTTGGTAATTTTTTTAATTTTTAAATTTTTTAAACAAATATAAAATAAGAAAAGAAAAAAAATATTGCCATGTACACAGAACTTGAGAGAGGATTTAATATAATAAAATAGCTTTCAATTTCAAGAAAACTTACATAACGAATACTACACATTATTTTCAAAGCTGTCCATCTCTTCCTTGCTTCCTTGTATGTTTTCTTTTGTCCTCTGCTGTGCACTTTTTACTTTATTTTTTTCCCAATGAAGTACAGAGATATATTACACACATACACACATATCCATACATACATATACACATATAAACATATATACACATAGATATCCATAAGCATACACATATACACTCAAATGGATATATATTTATAAGACTGGATTATGTTTATTTCCACTTATCACCTATTTCTCTATTTCTGCCTTCATAAGTCCAAGTCTTAACATATTTTTCTAAATCTACTTCCTACACCAGAATATTCTGACCCAATCACATTCTATCTGGGAGACTGTCTATGAGAGTTCCCCTCCCCCCAATTTTCTGCATTCCCTCTGTTATTGGCTACGTAGGTTTTACTTATACAGGAAATTTTTAATTTAAAATAATTAAAATTATCCATTTTACACTTCAACATTGCTCTCCCCTCATAATTTGGTTTAAGGTCTAAAACTACTGAATCTAATTTCTTCACATCTTTCCCTCTGGTTTCTTTGAAGTTCCTGACCCTCTGCTTTTCCA
Source organism: Trichosurus vulpecula (assembly GCF_011100635.1). NCBI lineage: Eukaryota > Metazoa > Chordata > Mammalia > Diprotodontia > Phalangeridae > Trichosurus > Trichosurus vulpecula. The sequence goes on along the minus strand of NC_050580.1, from coordinate 12,688,496 downwards.
AATAAACTCTGTTATTATTTTTTTCTGACTCAGATAAATTTTTTAGTAATTTAATTGGGATGACATTACATAAATAGATTAGTTAGGTAAAATTGTCATTTAAAAATATTAACTTTACCTACCCTTGCACAATAAGTATTACTTTGATTATTTAAATCTAACTTTGTATAAAAGATGTTTTGTGTTTATATTCATATAGTTCCTGTGTCTGTTTTGGAGGTATGCTCTCATTTTTTCCTACTGTCTAGTTGTTTTATATGGTCAAAACTTATTGATTAATATGATTGACATATATGTAATTTCCCTATTTTTCTCTTTTAATTAAATCTGGTGTTAGCTTTAACGTTGTCTGAGATTATGATTACTATTCCTGCTTTTTTAACATAATAAATTCTATTTCTAACCTTTATTTTATGTTTGTGTATATCTTTCATTTTTATACCATTTTCTGAAAACAACATATTATTGAATTCAAATCTTTAATCTGATATCAGTTTCCATTTTATAGGTAAATTAGTCCCATTCACATTTGAAACTGTAATTACCTGTTGTATATATTTCTCTTTTCTATTTTCCTCACTCTTCTTCTCAACTTATTCCTATCACTTCTCACTCCCCTACTTTATTTCTATCTACTACCTTTCCCTCCTGTTCTTTAACCTACCCCCTCTTCAAGAATCCATCCTTATCCTCTCCCTCTACCTTATCCCCTTACCCTCTCATCTCTTTTTGAATTTACAAGATTTTTATATCTTTCTATATATATGTTGTTTCCTCTTTATCCCATCCCTGTTAATCTATGCACCTTTTTATACCCTACCTTATCCTATTCCCTATCCCTCCCTTATTCTCTCCCCCCTCCCCACACCCTTACCCTCTTATTTCTTTCTGAATTTAGAAGACTTTTATAGCCTTCTGGATATATATGTATTGTTCCCTCTTTAACTAATTCCCAATGAGAAAAGGGTTCCAGAACTACCAGCCCTCTTTCCCTAATTCCTCTGTATCAGTTCTTCCTCTCACACCCTATTTGTATGAGATAATTATTCTTTTTACCTTTTCTTACATCATTTGCCTTTTAGAATCATGTAATATTGTCCCACTCTTTCTTTAAAACTACCCAATTACTAATGAAAATCTTAGACATATGCTTTACCTTTACACTTATAAAAAGTAAAAAAGTCCCTTGTAATTAGTTTCTGATGTTTACCTTATATTTCTCTTGGATCTTATATGTCAAATTTTCTGTTAAGTTCTAGTCTTTTTGCAATAAAATCCTGCTCCCCTTCCTTTCCAATGAACTGATTTTTCTTGCCACTTTTATGTGAGATAATTTACCCCATTCTATCTCTCCCTTTCTCCCTCTCTCAGTATATTCGTCTCTCATCCCTTAATTTCATTTTTTTTAGATATCATCCCTTCATATTGAACTCACCTTGTGCCCTCTGTCTATAAATATGTATATTCCCTTCAACTACCCTAATACTGAGAAAGGTCTCATGAATTACACACATCATCTTTCCATATAGGAATGTAAGCAAAACAGTTCCACTTTAGTAAGTCCCTTATGATTTCTCTTTCTTGTTTACCTTTTCATGCTTCTCTTGATTCTTGTGTTTGAAAGTCAAATTTTCTATTCAGCTCTGGTCTTTTCATTGAGAAAGCTTGAAAATACTGTTTTTATTGAAAATCCATATTTTGCCTTGGAGCATTATACTCAGTTTTGCTGGGTAGGTGATTCTTGGTTTTAATCCTAACTCCTTTGACCTCCAGAATATCATATTCCAAGTCCTTTGATCCTTAATGTGGAAGCTGCTAGATCCTGTGTTATCCTGATTGTGTTTCCACAATACTCAAATTGTTTCTTTCTGGTTGCTTGAAATATTTTCTCCTTGACCCAGGAACTGGGAATTTGGTGACAATACTCCTAGGAGTTTGCTTTTTGGGATCTTTTTCAGGAGGCAATTGGTGGATTCTTTCAATTTCTATTTTATCCTCTGTCTCTAGAATATCAGGGCAATTTTCCTTGATAATTTCTTGAAAGATGATGTCTAGGCTATTTTTTTTGTTTGCAGTGGGGAAGTCATGGCAATTGGGGTTAAGTGACTTGCCCAAGGTCACACAGCTAATAAATGTGTCAAGTGTCTAAGGCTGGATTTGAACTCAGGTACTCCTGACTCCAAGGCCGGTGCTCTACTCACTGTGCCACCTAGCTGGCCCTAGGCTCTTTTTTGATCATGCCTTTCAGGTAGTCCAATAATTTTTAAATTATCTCTCCTGGATCTGTTTTCCAGGTCAGTGGTTTTTCCAGTGAGGTATTTCCCATTGTCTTCCATTTTTTCATTCCTTTGGTTCTGTTTTATAATATCTTGATTTCTCATAAAGTCACTAGCTTCTACTTGCTTCAATCTAACTTTTAAGGTAGTATTTTCTTCAGTGGTCTTTTGGACCTCCTTTTCCATTTGGCTAATTCTGCCTTTCAAGGTATTCTTCTCCTCATTGGCTTTTTGGAGCTCTTTTGCCATTTGAGTTAGTCTATTTCTTCAATATTTTTTGGGTCCCCTTTTGCAAGTCATTGACTTGTTTTTCATGATTTCTTGCATCACTCTCATTTCTCTTCCCAATTTTTCCTTTACTTCTCTTACTTGCTTTTCCAAATCCTTTTTGAACTCTTCCATGGACTGAGACCAATTCATATTTTTCTTGGAGGCTTTTGATGTAGGCTCTTTGACTTTGTTGACTTCTTCTGGCTGTATGTTTTGATCTTCTTTGTCACAAAGGAAAGATTCCAAAGTCTGAGTATGAATCTGAGTCCATTTTTGCTGCCTGTTTATGTTCCCAGAGAACTACTTGACCCTTGAGCTTTTTGTTAGGGTATGACTGCTTGTAGAGTAGAGAATAAGGGCTGTGTTTAAAGCACTGTGCTGCTGTTTTCAGAGCTACTTCTACACAGCAAACTCTACCACACCAGTGCTCCTCCTCCCCCAAGAACTACCAACCTGTACTGTGACCCAGATACAAGCAGGGTCTGCACTCCCTCTCTGATCTGTTGCTTAATTCCTCCCACAGGGTGGGCCTGGGGCCAGAAGCAACTGCAGCTGTAGCTGTGGAAGCAGTCCTAGAGTTGCACTACTTCTGCACCCCTGGGGCTAGGGCTGACTGCAAACTCCTTTAACTCTAGCAGTTTTTTCCACTAACCTCTGTTGTCTTTGGCGTTTGTGGGTTGAAAAGTCTGGTAACTGCCACAGCTCAATGATTCAGGGCCCTACAGCCTCTTCTGCCTGGCTCCCAGTCTGGTTGGTCCTGGTGTGGCCTGCACTGGGCTGTGTTCTTCTCTGCTCCCAGCTCCATGCAACCACCCAGGCTTTCCTGGGCTGGAGCCCTGCTTTCCTCTGCTATTTCATGGGTTCTGCAGCTCTAGAATTTGATCAGAGCCATTTTTATAGGTGCTTGGAGGGACCTGGGGGAGAACTTAAGCAAGTCCCTGCTTTCCAGCCGCCATCTTGCCTCCACCTCCATGTTATCTCTTCTTAATGTCTTCTCTAGATCGGTTGTTTTTCTTATGAGATGTTTTACATTCTATTCTATTTTTTCCATTCTTTATATTTTGCCCATGTCTCCCTCATCCTGAAAAACCTTCATTTGATCCTTCCATCTGTATCAGTAATTAAGGTGGGACTTTCTTTCGCTTTTTTCTCTTTTAGCACTTATTTAATCAAGTGCCCTTGATGAGTCTGGCCTTTGTTTCTTTGATTAGATCATTATATCGGGAGTCTTTGTTGACTTGTTTGCCTCAAGGGAAAGCCTAGTTTACATTGGTTTGAGTCATATGTTTGTGATGCTGTGTTGGTAAAAAAAAATGGACCCTTAGCACTCAGTTCAATGAAGTGCCCTTGAAGAGTTTGGCCTTTTTTTTTCCTTGATCAGATTTGGGAGTCCTTAGTGACTTCCTTGCCTAGTTTACACATGAGTTTGAGTGACATGTTTGGGACATCAGAGGCTTTTAGACTACGTGGGTTTGAATCGCCTCTTTGTGACGATTCTAGATCATGTGGGTGAGTCGCATGTGTGACTCACCCTTGACCCTGAAAAAGATATAAAACCAGGGGTTGGCTTTGTCTTTTTTGGAGCTCTTACCCACAGCAGTGGTGGCGTGTGTGACTCTGGGCCAGCCCTCATTATGAGCTCCTGGGCTGAACCTAAATGTTGGTAACTGTGAATTGTATTTGGTCTGTCTGTCAATGTCTGTAATTTGTTTGTATTTTGCACTGAAGTCCAGGGTGCTGGCTTTTCCCCCTGAACTAAGTGAATGGTATTTATATGCTGAATTAAAGTAAGCTTGTCAACCCCTTAGCATTGCTTTCCTTACTATAGCAGATCAAAAGAACCTGGGCTTTTGCAGTGTGCTGGTAGCATGCTTGTTGTTGGGCTTGTGTTGGTCTTTCACCCCCACAACAACTGCTAGCTGGATTGTTGAAACAGATGCCAGAAGCTTTTAGGCCACATGGGCTTGAGTGGCATGTTTGTGATGCCCTTTGACCCTGAACAGGATATATAAACTCAGAGGTTGGCATTTTTTCCTTGGGCCTCTCACTCACTGGAAGAGTGCTGTATGACTTGAAGAGACTCTGGGCAGCTGTTGTCAAGAGCCCCCCGGCTTGTAAATCCAGATGTTGGGACTTTATTAAACCCTAGTAACTATGAATTGAGAGTTGAATCAGATAAGGTCTGTCTGTTGATGTTTGTTATTTCTATTTATATTTGTTCTGAAGTTTAAGGTGCTGGCTTTTCCTCCTGAACTAAGTGAGTTATATTTGTATATGTGATTAAAGTGAGATTATTAACCCCTTAAAGTTACTTTCTTTAGTAAAGCAATTCAAAAAACCTGTGTTGGCAGCCCTCTTTGTGCTGGTTGTTGTTGGTTTTACACAGCTGCAGTAGCTGCTAGCAGATTGCTGCTACGCCATTCCAACTAACTATAGTCCTCTGTCAGTTTTATTTTTAAAAAATTTATGGCATAAAACAAGCATTTCCACAACATAGTATAATTTAAAAAGGTGATTGCACATGAAACTGCACATCTATTATGTACACCCTGCCATTTCTTTTAAATTATAATAAAGTTATCATATAAGTTTGTTTTACCTATTTTATCTTGCCTCCCACCCCGGAGATGGCTATCATTAGACACAAGTATCATACATACACACACATACACAGACTTAAAATCTTTCTGTACATGTTTCTATTTATCAGTTCTTCCTTTGGATGCAGATAGCATCTTCCTTCCTAGTCTTTTGTGGTTAATATTTGAATATTTATAGTAGTCAAAATGACTTAGTCATTCAATGTTGTTCTTAAAACAATATTGCTGTTACTGTATACAGTGTTCTCTTGGTTCTGCTCATTTCACTCTTATTTATTTCATGCAAGTCTATCCATGTTTTTCTAATATCATCAAGCTCATCATTTCTTATAGCATAGTAATATTCCATGTCAATAATATACCACAACTTGTTCAGCCATTCTCCAAGTGACAGGCATGCCCTCAATTTCCAGTTTTTTGCCACCACAAGGAGAGCTGCTATAAACATTTTAGAATATGTAGGTTCTTTTCCTTTTTTCCTAATCATCTTTGGAGATAGACCTAGTAGTGGTATTGCTGAGTCAAAGCATCTTAACTCTTTGGCCATAATTCCAGATTGCTCTCCAAAATGGTTGAACCAGTTCACAATTCCACCAACAATGAATTAGTGTCCCAATTTTTTCAAATCCCCTCTAACATTTGTCATTTTTCCCTTCAATCATTTTAGCCAATCTGGTAGGTGTGAAATAATATCTCAGAGCTGTTTTAATGTGCAGTTCTCAATTAATAATGATTTAGAGGATTTTTTCATATGACTGTAAATTGCTTTGATTTCTTCATCTGAAAACTGCCTGTTCATATCCTTTGACAATATTTATCAATTGGGGGACGACTTGTATTCTTATAGATCTGACAAAGTTTCTTTTGTACATTTGAGATTTTTATCTGAGAATCTATCTATAAAATCCCTCCCCTCTCAACTTTCAGCTTTCCTTCTGATGTTGGCTATATTTGTTTTATTTGTTCAAAACCTTTTTGGTTAAATGTAACCAAAACTATCCATTTCATACCTAACTGTGCTCTCTAAATATTGTTTATTCTTAAATTGTTCACCTTTGTATAAGTCTGATACATAATACATTATATGTTCTTCAAATTTCCTTGTAAGATCTCTCTATATCTAGGTCATGTATCCATTTTGATCTTGTCTTGGTAAATGGTGTCAGATAAGTCTATGCCCAGTTTCTGCTACACTATTTTCTAGTTTTTCCAACATTTTTTTTTATCAATTAATGAATATTTATCCCAAAATATTAAGTCTTTACAATTGTCAAATACAAAGTTAACATATTTGTTTGCTGATGTAAATGGTATATCTATTCTGTTTCATTGGTCTACCTTTCTATTTCTTAGCCAATACCATATAATTTTGATAATTATTGCCTCATAATATAATGTGATGTAAAGGAAGGTGGCTTAATAAGGAATCATGGAAACAGATTAAAAACTAATTGGAGATTAAACAACCTAACATTAAGGTGGCCTAAGCCACCTTCCTTTACATTTTTTTAACTTCTTTTGATATTCCTGACTTTTTCTTCTTCTAAATGAATTTTGTTATTATTTTTTCCAATTCAATAAAACAATTTTTTGATCATTTAATTGGGATGACATTGAGTAGATAAATTAGTTTAGGTAAAACTATGATTATTATATTAGCCTGCTGTTTCCACAATCCGGCTAGCAGCTTCTGTGGGGGTGTAAGATCCACCCACAGTCAGCACCTGGAAAGATGCCAACAGCACAGGTTCTTTCGATCTGCTTTAACTAAGGAAAGCAAGGTGAAGGGGTTGACAAGTTTACTTTAATCCAGCGTACAGACAGTATTCACTTAGTTCAGGGGAGAAAGTCGGCACCCTGAACTTCAGACAAAATACAAACAAATTACAAATATCAACAGACAGACTCAATACAGATTCATAGTTACCAACATCTAGGTACATCCCGGGAGCTCAGAACAAGAGCTGGCCCAGAGTCACGCGCACCATCACTGCTGTGAGTAAGAGAGCTCCAAAGAACAGACAGCCAACCCCTGATTTTTATATCTTTTTCAGTGTAAGGGGTGAGTCACACATGCAACTCACCCACGTGATCTAGAATCGGCACAAAGAGGCGGACTTAGACCCATGTGGTCTAAAAGCCTCTGCTTTCTCAGACATGTAAACGAGGCCCTCCCTTTTGTTGGGGTGAGGGGAAAAAGCTGCAAGGGCAGGGTGATGCTCAAAAAGTACTTTATGAACTTAAAAGATTAACTTGCTTTGACCTAGAGTGGACATTTGAATTGTTAACAAGCATTTTGGGAATGATTGGTTGACAAGATTATCTTGCTGGGACCTAAGGGTGGGTCATGTTTTTATTGTAAACCAATATTTGGGAATGTCACTGAATGATAAGTTTTGCTTTATTATGAATGATATGTTTTAGCTTCCTTTGTAATTGGATCACAATGTCTAAGATACATGGCTGATTAGATTATGTATCCTAGAACAAGGGGTGGAGTGTGTTGGTAACCAAAAAATGGGCTCCTTAGCACTTAGTTCAACAAGTGCCCTTGAATAGTTTGGCTTTTGTTCCCTTTGAGTAATTCATTGAGCCTTACTAGGTGCTAAGCCCCAGGCCCAAACCCCTATTAGGTGTAAAACCTTAGTAGGTGTGGATTGGCAACTAAGGTGGGGCCCAAGGTGGGGCTAACTCCAGGGAGGGCCTAGTTTACATGTCTGGGAGAGCAGAGGCTTTTAGACCACATGGATTTAAGTCTGTCTCTTTGTGCCGATTCTAGATCACGTGGGTGAGTTGCATGTGTGACTCACCCCTTACGCTGAAAAAGATATAAAAACCAGGAGTTGGCTGTCTGTTCTTTGGAGCTCTCTTACTCACAGCAGTGGTGGTGCGTGTGACTCTGGGCCAGCCCTTGTTCTGAGCTCCCGGGCTGAACCTAGATGTTGGTAACTATGAACCTGTATTGGGTCTGTCTGTTGATATTTGTAATTTGTTTGTATTTTATTCTGAAGTTCAGGGTGCTGGCTTTTCCCCCTGAACTAAGTGAATGCTGTCTGTATGCTGAATTAAAGTAAACTTGTCAACCCCTTTCACCTTGCTTTCCTTAGTTAAGCAGATCAAAAGAACTTGTGCTTTCCCAGCGTGACGGCAGCTTTCTGGGTGCTGACTGTGGGTGGACCTTACACCCCCACAGAAGCTGCTAGCTGGACTGTGGAAACACCTGCCTACCCATGAATAATTAATATTTCTCCAATTATTTTAATCTGATTTTATTTGTATAAAAAGTTTTTTCATATAACTTTGTTCATGTAGTTTCTGGGTTTGTTTTGGCAGATGTGTTCCTAGGTAGTTTATACTGTCTATAGTTATTTTAAATGGAGTATCACTTACTATGTCTTTTTGCAGTGTTTTATTTAAGGTATATAGAAATGCTGATGATTTATATGGATTTACTCTATGTCCTGCTACTTTGCTAAAAATTTTTGTTTCAACTAACTTTTAAAGTTGAGTCTTTAGGACTTTCCAAATATAACATCATGTCATCTGCAAAAAATAGTCTTATTACCTCATTCCCTATTCTGATTCCTTATATTTCTTTTTCTTCTCTTATTGCTATTGCTAGGATTTCTAATGCAATATCAAATAATATTGATGATAGTCAGCATCCTTGTTTCACACCTGATATTACTGGGAAGGCTTCTAGTTTATTCCCATTAGAAATAATGCTTGCTGATAGTTTTAAATAAATATCTTTTAAAAATAAATTTAAGGAAAAATCCATTTACACCTATACTTTAAAGATTTCTTATTAGAAATGATTGTTGTACTTTATCAAAAGCTTTTTCTTCATCTATTGACATAATCATTTTTTAACTTTTCTTATTGATGTAATCAATAATGTTAATAGTTGTTTATGTTAAACCATCTCTGCATTCCTGCTATAAGTCCCACTTGGTCACAATGTATAGTCTTTGTAATATATTGTTGTAATCTTTTATTTAGTTTTTTTGAATCCATATTCATTAATGAAATTGATCTATAATTTTCTTTCTCTGTTTTTACTCTTCCTGGTTTAGGTTTCAGTATCATATTTGTTTCATAAAAGGGGTTTGTTAGGATCCCTTCTTTGTCTATTAATCCAAATAATTTATTTAATATTGAAATTAGTTGATTTGTAAATGTTCAATGGAATTCCCTTGTAAATCTATCTGGTCCTGATGCTTTCTTTTTTAGGAAGCTCATTTATGATTTTTTCTAAACCTGGTTTATTTACATATTCTATTTCCTCTTCTGCTAATCTAGGTAATTTATATTTTTGTAAATATTCCCATTTCGTGTAAGTTGTTAAATTTATTGACATATAATTGGGCAAAATAACTTTATAATTGCTTTAATTTCATCTTTATTAGTGGTATACTCACCCTTTTAATTTTTAATACTAGTAATTTTATTTTTTCTCTCTTTTTAAAATCAAATAAACCAATCGTTTATCTATTTTATTATTTTTTCATAAAACCATTGAATTAATAAATAAAGCTAAAAGATGTTTTTATTTCTGGCTTTATTTATAGTTTTATTATTTACTTAGGTTTTTTCTAATTTTTTATTGTATACTCAATTAATTGATCTGCTGTTTTTCTATTTAACTGACGTAAGGATTGTATTGGCAATCAAGATGGGATCTTAGCACTTATTCAACCGAGTGCCCTTGAAGAGTTTGGCCTTTGTTTACTTGATTAAATTAGGAGTCCTTGATGACCTCCTTGCCTCAAGGGAAAGCCTAGTTTACATGGGTTTGAGTGACATGTTTGTGACATCAGAAGCTTTTAGACCATGTGGGTTTAAGTCACATTTTTATGACGATTTTATGTCACATGGGTCCTAAGGGGAGTTGCTAACTCCAGAGCCAATAGTAAAAGCTTAAGTTCTGGTCACTCAGATGAAGTTTGATGATGGCTAAAGAGTGCATAAAAAGGGAAGAGAGAGCTATTTGCCTAGGACTCTCACTCCTGGCAGTGTGCTGATGTGGAGACCCCGGGCAGCTGTAGTTAAGAATCCTCCAGCTTGTAAACTCAGATGTTTGGACTTTGTTAAACTCTGGTAACTATGCATTGAGATTTGAATCAGACAATGTCTGTCTGCTGATGTTTGTAATTTGTTTGTATTTGCTCTGAAGTTCAGGGTGCTGGCTTTTTCCCCTGACCTAAGTGAATGATATTTGTATGCTGGATTAAAGTAAGATTGTTAATCCCTTAACATTGCTTTCTTTAGTAAAGCATATTAAAAGAAACTGGGCTTGCAGTGTTCTGTGAGCTGGTTGTTATTGGTTTTACACCCCCACAGCAGCTGCTAGCTGGATTGTTGCAACAAGGATTTAGAAATACACATTTTCCTCTGATTATTGCTTTTGATGTATCCCATAGGTTTTGATATGTTGTTTCATTATTCTCATTCTTTTTGATGTAATTATTTATTGTTTCTATGATACTCATTCTTTAATATTAGGTTGTTTAATTTCTAATTAGTTTTTAATCCCTTATTAAATATAATTTTTATTGCATTGTGATCTGAACAGGATAATTTTGATATTTTTTCTTTTAACTATTTTTATGTACTAATATATGGTCGATCTTTGTAAAGGTACTATGAACTGCTTTGAAAAAGGTGTATTCCTTTCTATTTCCATTCAGTTCTCTCCAGATATCGATCATATCTAGCTTATCTAAAATTCTATTTATTTCCTTGACTTCTTTCTTATTTATTTTTTTGGTTAGATTGTTCTAATTCTGAGAGGGGAAGATTAAAGTCCCCCACTAATGTTGTACTACTATCTGTCTCCATCTGCAATTCATTTAACTTTTAAAAATTTAGATGTAATAATATTTGGTGCATCTAAGTTCAGTATTGATATTGCTTTATTGTCTATGGTACCTTTTATCAAAATGTAGTTGCCCTGTTTATCTCTTTTAATTAAATTTATTTTAGCCATAACTTTGTCTGAGATCATAATTGCTACCCCTGTCTTTCCTGCATCAGTTGAAGCATAATAAATTCTGCTACAACTCTCCATTTTAACTCTGTGTATATCCCTCATTCTTGAATGTGTTTCTTATAAATAACATATTGTTGGATTGTGATTTTTAATACATTCTGCTTTCTCTTTCTGTTTTATGAATGGGTTCATCCCATTCACACTCAAAGTTATAATGACTATTTGCAAATTCCCCTCTTTCTCATTTTTACTCCCTATTACCCTTCTCAGCCTCTTTTATTTTACCTTATCCCTGTTCCTTATCTTCTCCCTTTACCTTCCTATTCCTCATTCTATCTACCCCTCTAAGAGTGGCTTCCTTATCCTCTCCCCCACCCTCCTAAATTTTCATCAGCAACCCTTCTAAAAGTCCCTCCCTTAGCCTGTCCCTCAGTCCTCTCACCTCTCTATAATCCCAAAGACTTCTATACTCCCCCAGATGTACACATTTATTTCCTCTTCAACCCATATCTGATGAGAGTAAGGTCCCAACATTACCAATCCACCATCCCAACCTGCTTACTCTATGTCAGTTCTTCCTTTCACATCCCATCATTATGATAATTGCTTCTTTTTACCTTTTCCTACTCAATTTGGTTTTTTAGAGTCACTCAATCATACACCACTCAGTCCCAACCTTTCTTTCAATCTACCATAGTAATGGTGACAGTTTTAAGAATTGTGATGACATATTCATATGTAAGAACTGTAGATCCCTCCCCAAATCATTTTAAATGCCCAAGATCTGAGAAAGGCCTAAAACCTGGATTGGCCAATCAGGAGAGGTGTTGCGGCCCATTCTGAGCTTAATCTACCATAATGCTTTGCAATGCCATGGCATAATAGACATGCTTTGTTCTCTGAGTAAACCCGGAATGCCCCTTCTTGTGTCAACACTACAAGGTCAGATGAAGCTGACCAGAACAAATCTGTTAATGACTACCAAGGACAAGGCACCTTGAACACACACTACTCTGAATAATGAGACTTTTCTTATCTTTATATTTTATGGACATATACTACGTTATACCATATTAACGGTAAAGGAAACACAGATACCTTGGATTGTAATTTCAATTGACGCTTTGTTAACTCTCATATCTTATTGTATTTACAACCTATTCAATTAAGAAAATTCCATTCTCGTACTATGGTTAAACACATATGGAGATCATAAATCTGAGGGACACAGACATCCTGAGTTGGGATTGCTCTAAAACACATACAAGAGTTGTCATTCTTTTTACCAGGCAATCAGAATTAAAGCTCTGACTTCATGTACATGTCTGCTAGCTTAAGGGAATAAACAATATAAATATATATGTATTTATATATACCTACACACGTAAATACATACATGTGTACATGCATACATATATGTATATGTGTGTATCTATATAGCTATATCTATCTATCTATTTATCACCTAGCCTGTTTACCTCTTTTAACCAAACTTACAGGTCAACAGAAGTAAACAGCTTGACCTTAGTGAGTCCTTTATGATTCATCTTTAATATTTTCTTTATATTTCTTCTGGATCTTTTATATCAAATTTTCCATTGACTTCTGGTCTTTTTGTAACATATACAGGAAAGTCTTTCAGTTCATCAAATGACCACTTTTTTTTTCATTCAGGATTATACTCAACTTTTCTGGGTAAATTAGTTTTAGTAACAAGCCCATCTCTTTTGCTCTTCAAAACATAATGTTCTAAGACCTATGGTGTTTTTAGTATAGAAGCTGCTTCTCACCTCAACATTTTATGTTTCCCTCTATTCCTTCCTAGTGAATTCCCTTTTGAATATCTGAAGTATTCATGTGTTGTTATGAAGGGGCTAAAGAAGGTGGAGTGGTAGAACCAAATCTGGTCTTTCCACTACAGATGTTTTTAGGTAAGGGGATGTCAGAACAAAAGAGTAAGTTCAGGTAGGAAGAACCTAATAGTGAAGAACAGGTAGTAGATGTACTGACTGGTATGAAACCACATTTGCTTTATGAAGGTAGGGTGCTGGGAGAGATTGTGCTGTGCGATAGAACTGGGAACCTTCCATGTCAGAATGCAGAAGATCAATTAGCCTATGTACATTGTGTAATGGATGAGTTGTCTCTATAGGGCAGGAGTTCTGAACCTGGGAACCATGAACTTTAAAAAATATTGGTACCACTATTTCATATCATTGAATTCAATATCCTATTTCCTTTGTAATACCATGCCTTTTTTTCATTTAAAAATCTGAGGTGTCAATTGTTTCACCTGACTGCCAAAAGAGTCCATGACAAAAATAATTTAACGGCCTCTGCTTTAGAGGAATGAGGATTGGAACTGGCCTTATTAAATTATCTATTCTGATCTAAGTACTTACACAATATGTGATTTATGATTTCTGTCTTAGGAACTGAAGAAATATTGAGACTCTCTGAGAATATATATGATTTATATTGTATGGCTATAGAAAGTTTAAGTATAAATAAGGAAAGAGAAAGAATTGAGCACAATCACTGACCTGACCCAGAGGGAAGATTCCTGGAAAACAATGAGTAAGGCTTTCTGAATTTTGTAATTCAGTTGTTCCTGTATCAGGATGATACAGGTATGTGTAACATGTAATTCTTTTGTAGGGAGGACATCCTCAACTTTCAAATGGATTTTAAAAATCAGTTTATGTACCTGTTAAGTTGCTAGAATAGGGTTAATTACATCTCAAAAAGTTCTTTTTTCTATCTCCTTAAATTCTTAATTTCTGGGATTGTGTAGTAGAGTAAAAAGTTGTATATTAAGTTTGTGAAACACTCTCTTTCAATAGGCAGCAAAGATACTTTCCTAAAGAAGACAGATACATTGGAAGTAATAAACTCACGAACTTCTTATAAAATACTGCGTATAAAAAAATCTGGCTTAAATTTTGATTAGATTTTCTTTTTTTTTTGTAAACTTTGTTTCTCCAACCACTGAGGCATTTTTTTTAGAGGATATCAGAGTTGGAAGAAGCCTCAGTAGCTTTACAATCCAACCCACATCCCCCTAAAAACTCTACCAAACCACCTCTGTGAAGTAATTACCTAGTCCTTACTGTCTCCAGGGAGGGAGAATCAAGTGTTTCAGAAATCAACCCATTCCAAGTTAGGATATCTTTAATTGTCATCCCAGTTTTCTTGACATCAAGTTTGCATTTTCTTCCTTGCAACTCCCACCTGTTATTTCTAGTTCTAGCACTTGAGTAGAAGAGTCCATATGTAATCTCTCTTCTGCCTGTCAGCTTTTCAAATATATAGTCAGCTATTACATCCCCCCTGAGCCTAAGCGAGGCACTCCCTAATCCCATCAAATGATTCTTTTAAATTTCGCGTATTTTCCCATTATGCTCTTTTATTTGTTGTAGCTTCAGAATAATCCCTTGATACTTGAATTGCTATATTTGAAGATCTTTTTTCTTGGTTATTTGCACACATTTTGTCAATGAAAATTTTATTTTAGTTTCTATGTGTTTGGATTTTGAACTGTAAGCACTACTCATCTTTTTTATTGGCGGTCTATAGAGGTTATTAATTCTTTGTTATCTGTATTCAAAAGTTCTATATTGTTTTCTTATATTATCTTCTGAATTGTGATACTCAAGTTTTTTTTCTTTAAATTTGGCAAGTTCTTTTTGAAGGCTTATGATCTTTAAATTATCTATTCCTGCCTTCAAGATGAGTCAAATTGGCTTTTATAGGATTCAAGTCTTGCAGTTTGCTTCTCTTCTGACCAATTTCTTCCCAATTCAGTATTTTTGTATTCCATACCTGCTATTCTCTCATTTTTATGGCTTCCATCTTTGGATATTCCATTTTTCTTACTCTGCAAATTGTGTGTTTAAATTATGTATTGTCACCTCTAATTTCTGCATTGAAAGTTTTAATCTCTGATCAAAATTCCTTCTTAATTTTTATAATTTTTATTTCTTTCAAAAATTATTCTGTATTTATTTGTTTATTTATGTTAGAAACATACTTAGTCTAGGAATAAACAATACTCACTGGAAAACCAGGAGGGTTTTCATTATATTTTACATTTATTCTTTCTGAATAAATGGGTTCATCCTCTGAATGGAGTACAGGAGAATACAAGGACTCAGATAAATTCCGGTCCTTTAATTGGCTCCCAATTTGAATCTCCTGCCTGGCTCTTCATGGGCCAGATGCAACCCTCTGAACTTCTCATGTCATCCCTTCTCAAACAGCTCATTAAGCATGCATACAAGCCTCTAAACTTTCACCCTATGAGAAGTCTGGTTTTGCTAGATCACAACTCTGATCAGAACCAGTCACCTGACTTAGGTTCTGCTAAAGCTGGAGGAAGTACTTTTAATTCTGTGGAAATAAAACTCCTCCCATTGTTTCCCACATTTATTTTGCTGTTGGTCCATGGTCTCTGAGAAAGCCACAGCACTCTATCTTTTGTCAGAAAATATGTAGTTCCTTTCCTTAATATTGTAGTTTTTTTTTTTTTTTTATTGGGTACTGCTGGATTTTTTTTTTTTCCTTTATTTATTTTTAGTTTACCAAACACGGTTCTACATAGTTTTGAGTTCCAGTTTTTCTCCCCTCCCTCCCCCCTCCCTCCCCAAGACGGCATGAAGTCTCATATAACTGTCATGTATAACTTCGCATTGAATTAATTTATGCTCTATTCAAGTCGTGGAGAAGAATTTTGAGCAATGGAATGAATCATAAGAAAGAAGAAACAGAACCAAAAAAAAAAAAAAACAACAACAAAAAAAAAAAAACCCAAAACCAAAAACAAAAGAGAAGCAGAAAAGGCGAGCATGTAGTGTGCCTCAGTCTGTATTCAAACTTCGCAGTTCTTTCTCTGAATGAAGATAGCATTCTCCATCGTGAGTCCCCTGGATTTGTCCTTGCCCCTTTAGGTTGCTGAGAGAAGCGCAGTATGTCAGGGTTGGTCCTCACGGAATCCACATATCTGTGGCTGTGCACAACGTTCTCCTGGCTCTGCTCCGCTCACTCAGCATTATGTCGTGTAGGTTTTTCCAGGTTGTTATGAAGTCTCCATCATCCCCATTTCTTATGGCACAATAGTATTCCATCACCTTCATATACCACAGCTTGTTCAGCCATTCCCCAATTGATGGGCATCCCTTTGCTTTCCAATTCTTGGCAACCACAAAGAGAGCTGCTATAAATATTCTTGTACATATGGGTCCTTTTCCCGCTTGCGTGATTTCTTTGGGATACAACCCTAGAAGTGGTATTACTGGGTCAAAGGGTATGAACATTTCTATAGCCCTTTGGGCATAGTTCCACACCGCCCTCCAAAATGGCTGGATCAGCTCGCAACTCCACCAGCAATGCAACAATGTTCCAATTTCCCCACATCCTTTCCAGCATTTATCATTCTGATTTGTTATTTTAGCCAATCTGACAGGAGAGATGTGGTATCTAAGAGTTGTTTTGATTTGCATTTCTCTAATCAGCAGCGATCCAGAGCATTTTTCCATATGCCTGTAGATAGCTTTAATTTCTTCCTCTGAAAACTGCCTGTTCATATCCTTTGACCATTTCTCAATTGGGGAATGGCTTGTATTCCTATATATTTGGCTTAGCTCCCTGTATATTTTAGAAATGAGGCCTTTATCAGAGATACTAGTTGCAAAGATTTTCTCCCAATTTTCTGCTTCCCTCCTAATTCTTGTTGCATTGGCTTTTTTTGTACAAAAACATTTCAATTTGACATAATCAAAATTATCCATTTTGCATTTTGTAATGCTCTCTATCTCTTGTTGGGTCATGAATTCTTTACATTTCCACAAATCTGATAAGTAAACTATTCCTTGCTTTCCCAAATTACTTAGAGTATCAACTTTTACTCCTAAATCATGAACCCATTTTGACTTTATTTTGGTATATGGTGTAAGATATTGGTCTATGCCCAGTTTTTGCCCTACCATTTTCCAATTTTCCCAACAGTTTTTGTGAAATAGTGAATTATTAGCCCAGAAACTGGCTTCTTTGGGTTTATCAAAGAGTAGATTGCTAAACTTGTTGATTTCACCTACTTGTGTACCTATCCTATACCACTGATCCACACCCCTGTTTCTTAACCAGTACCAGGCAGTTTTGATGACTGCTGCTGTGTAGTACAGTTTAATATCTGGTGTGGCTAAACCACCATCCCTAGCATGTCTTTTCATTAATATCCTAGATACTCTAGACCTCTTGTTTTTCCAAATGAATTTTGTTATTATTTTGTCCAGCTCAGCAAAAAAAAATTTTGGTAGTTCGATTGGTATGGCACTGAATAGATAGATTAATTTAGGTAGAATTGTCATTTTTATTATATTAGCTCGGCCTAACCATGAGCAACTGATATTTCTCCATTTATTTAGATCTGATTTTATTCGCGTGAAAAGTGTTTCATAGTTATGTTCATATAGGCCCTGGGTTTGTCTTGGCAAATAGACTCCCAAATATTTTATAGTGCCTTCAGTAACTTTGAATGGAATTTCTCTTTCTATCTCTTGCTGTTGGGCTTTGTCAGTAATGTATAGGAATGCTGAGGATTTATGTGGGTTTATTTTATATCCTGCAACTTTGCTAAAGTTGTTTATTATTTCAAGTAGTTTTTTACTTGATTCTCTAGGATTCTCTAGATAAATCATCATATCATCTGCAAAAAGTGATAATTTAGTTTCTTCTTTTCCTATTCTAATTCCTTCAATTTCTTTTTCTTCTCTTATTGCTACAGCTAATGTTTCTAGAACCAAATTGAATAATAGGGGTGATAATGGACATCCTTGTTTCACCCCTGATCTTATTGGGAATGCATCTAGTTTATCCCCATTACAAATAATGCTTGTTGATGGTTTTAGGTAGATGCTATTTATAATTTTGAGGAAGGTTCCCCTTATTCCTATGCTTTCTAGTGTTTTTAATAGGAATGGGTGTTGTACTTTGTCAAAGGCTTTTTCTGCGTCTATTGAGATGATCATATGGTTTTTGCTAGTTTTGTTGTTGATATGGTCAATTATGCTAATAGTTTTCCTAATATTGAACCAGCCTTGCATTCCTGGAATAAATCCTACCTGGTCATGGTGTATTATTCTCGTAATGAGTTGCTGCAATCTTTTTGCTAATATTTTATTTAAAATTTTTGCATCAATATTCATTAGAGAAATTGGTCTATAATTTTCTTTCTCTGTTTTAACTCTACCTGGTTTAGGTATTAGTACCATATTTGTGTCATAAAAAGAATTTGGTAGGACTCCTTCTTCTCCTATTTTCCCAAATAGTCTGCAAAGTATTGGAATTAGTTGTTCTTTAAATGTTTGATAGAATTCACATGTAAAACCATCTGGCCCTGGAGATTTTTTCCTAGGGAGTTCGTTGATGGCCTGCTCAATTTCTTTTTCTGATATGGGGTCATTAAGAAATTTCACTTCCTTCTCTGTTAGTCTGGGCAGTTTATGTTTTTGTAGATATTCATCCATATCTCTAAGGTTGTCAAATTTATGGGCATACAGTTGGGCGAAATAATTCCTAATTATTGTTTTGATTTCCTCTTCATTAGAGGTGACCTCACCCTTTTCATTTTTTATACTGGTAATTTGATTTTCTTCTTTCTTTTTTTTAATCAAATTGACCAAAGGTTTGTCAATTTTATTGGTTTTTTCATAAAACCAGCTCTTTGTTTTATTTATTAATTCAATAGTTTTCTTGGTTTCAATTTTATTAATCTCTCCTTTGATTTTCAGTATTTCTAATTTGGTATTTAATTGGGGGTTTTCAATTTGCTCTTTTTCTAGCTTTTTCAGCTGTATGCCCAGATCATTGATCTCCTCTTTCCCTATTTTATTCATGTAGGCATTTAGAGATATAAAACTTCCCCTAAGAACTGCTTTTGCTGCATCCCATAAGTTTTGGTATGTTGTTTCATTATTGTCATTCTCTTGAATGAAATTATTGATTGTTTCTCTGATTTGATCTTTGGCCCACTCACTCTTTAGAATTAAATTATTTAGTTTCCAATTAGTTTTTAGCTTATTTTTGCATGGTTCTTTATTAAAAATGATTCTTATTGCATCATGATCTGAAAAGGATGCATTGACTACTTCTGCTTTTCTGCACTGGATTGTGAGGTTTTTATGCCCTAGTACATGGTCAATTTTTGAGTATGTGCCATGTACTTTTGAGAAGAAAGTATATTCCTTTTTATCCCCATTCAGTTTTCTCCAGAGGTCTATCATATGTGCCTTTTCTAAAATTCTGTTTACCTCCTTAACTTTTTTCTTATTTATTTTGAGGTTAGATTTATCAAGTTCAGAAAGGGGGAGGTTGAGGTCTCCCAATATTATAGTTTTGCTGTCTATTTCTTCCTGTAACTCCCTTAACCTCTCCTCTAAGAATTTGTATGCCTTACCACTTGGTGCATACATGTTAAGCAATGATATTGCTTCATTGTTTATGGTGCCTTTCAGCAGGATATAATGTCCTTCCTTATCTCTTCTAATTAGATCTATCTTTACTTTTGCTTTGTCTGAGATTAGGATTGCTACACCTGCTTTTTTTACTTTAGCTGAGGCACAATATATTTTACTCCAGCCTTTTACCTTAACCCTATGTGTATCCCCCTGTTTCAGATGTGTTTCTTGTAAACAGCATATTGTAGGATTATGGTTTTTAATCCATTCTGCTATCTGCTTCTGTTTTGTGAGAATGTTCATCCCCTGCACGTTCAGGGTTATGATTTCTATCTGTGTCTTTTTCTCCATCCTAATTCCCCCTGTTTATGCTTTTATTTCTCCCTTTCCCCTTCTCCTCCCCAACAAAGTTTTGCTTTTGACCGCCGCTTTCCTCAGTTAACCCTCCCTCTTTATTCCCCTCCCTTATCTAACCGTTACCCACTTGCTACTTCTCCTCTTCCTTCTGCCCTCCCCCCTCCCTTTTTCCCCCCTTTCCCTCCCACTTCCCGTAGGACAAGTTAGATTTCTAAACTTATCCGAGTATGTTATTCCCTTCTTGAACTAGATCAGATGACAGTAAAGCTCAAATACTGCTCTTCTCCCTCCCTTCTTTCCCTCTACTATGTTTTTTTGCCACTTCCTTTGGTGTAATTTACCCTTTTCTACAACCTTCTTACCACTTCCCTCATAGCCCTCCCTTTATATCTCTTATTTATATTTTATATCTTTACATCAGTCAATTTATACAGGCATTCACAACCTATGTATATCCCTTTCATTTGTCACAATAGTTGTACCATTCACAAGAATGACTTATATATGTATATGTATATATATATATACATAAAAAACATACATAAGATGATATAATCCCACATAAAGATGTAAACAACCTAAGCTTATTGGTTAATGAAGTTTGTGGGGTTTTTCCCCCTGGTTACCTTTTTATGTCTCTCTTGAGGTTTGTATTTGGAGATCAAATTTGCCATTGAGTTCTGGCCTTTTCATCAGGAAGGTCTGGAATTCCCTTATTTCATTGAATGTCCATCGCCTTGCCTGGAAAATTATGCTTAGTTTTGCTGGGTAGTTGATCCTTGGTTGTAGTCCCAGCTCCTTTGCCCTTCGGAATATCATATTCCAATTTCTTCTGTCTTTTAATGTGGAAGCTGAGAGATCCTGCGTGATCCTGACTGTAGTTCCACGATATTTGAATTGCTTCTTTTTGGCTGCTTGCAGTATTTTCTCCTTAAGTTTATAGCTCTGAAATTTGGCTATAATATTTCTTGGTGTTTTCAGTTTGGGATCTCTTTCAGGGGGTGATCGGTGAATTCTTTCAATGACTATTTTGCCCTCTGGTTCTAGGACCTCTGGGCAGTTGTCTTTGATAATTTCTTCGAAGATACTGTCAAGGCTCCTTTTTTCATCGTGGATTTCCGGTAGACCAATAACTCTCAAATTGTCTCTCCTGGATCTATTTTCCAGGTCAGTTGTTTTGCCAATCAGATATTTCACATTTTTTTCTATTTTTTCATTCTTTACATTTTGTTTTATTACTTCTTGATGCCTCATAGATTCATTAGCTTCCACTTGCTCAAGTCTAATTTTAAATGAGTTAGTGTTTACATTTTGCTTTTGAGCATCCATTTTCAATTGGTTGATTTCACCTCTCAGGGTGTCCTTTTCTCTCTCTAGATTCTGAATCTCCATAGCCATTTCGCCAATCTTATTCTTTAGGGACTTGATTTCGTCAGTGGATTTTTTCTCCCTTTTTTCCATTTTTTCCATATTTTCTTTTAGCTCCCTAATTTGGTTTTTAAAATCCTCTTTTAGCTCTTCCAGCAGTGCTTTTTGGGCTGGAGACCAGATCATATTAGCTTTTGAGGTATCTGATGTATCTACCGTGTCATTGCTATCTTCTTCTAAGTCGATATTTTGATCCTGCCTGTCTCCATAAAAAGAATCTATTGTCCTCGGTTTTTTTGTGTTCTTCTTCATGTTGGATTGCCTTTTGCTGGCGTTAGAACGAATTTCTATCTGTGAGTCTCAGGGCTTTCTGTCCCAGCTTTCTTATTCTGAGGGTTGTGAGTCTAAAATTATAACCTTCAGTTTCCTGAGGTGTGGGGGAGGGGTCTGGCTCCCTGGCGTCTCACTCCCTATGGGTGCTCTCCAGCACTTGCTTTTCAGCAATGGTCTCAGCCGTTTGTTGTTTGAGCTGATGACTGGCGCTTCCCCTGGGGGAGCAAGGTTACGTCTGGGCTCCTGGCTTGGCCCCCTGCCGACTCTTCCCCTCTGGGACTAATGAGCTTCTAGTATTTGTCCTGTGAAGCCCCGCTACTCTCTCCTCTGTTTCAGTTCTCTTTTTTTTTTTTTTTTTTCCCCGAGGAATTCTCTGGGTGAGGGGGGGAGGGGTTAGAGCCGCTTACCTAGCCATTGAGTCTTCCGGAAGTTCAAGAGGCCGAGATCCTGGGTTTTGCAAGCGGCAGGACTGGGTGTTTTCGCGGCTGGTGGCGTTGCGCTGCCTCTCGTCGCTCCCAGAGACTGCCGTCCTGTGTTGGGAAGCCTGGGGATCTCTGCCGGTTTCGGGCGCCCAGCTTTCTCCCAGCTCGTCTCCCACGTGGATTTCCCGGCCAGCCGCTTCCGCCTTGGTCTGGAGCAGCTCCGCACCGAGCACTCTCCGCGCCTGCAGGTTCGTTCCTCTGGCCTTTCAGACTCTCCCGGCTCGGAAATTTGCCCCACGCAGACTGCTCGCGGTTTCTGACTCTCTCAAATCTGCTCAAATTCACTTTTTTATGGGAATCTGACAGACCTTGTGAGAGAGCTCCGGTAAGAGGCTGCCTTCATGCGGCCATCTTGGCTCCCTACTGCTGCTATTGTAGTATTTTTTTAAAGCCCTTTGGTTTCTTTTTGAAGTTTTGTTCATTAGTCTTTCTGTTTTTAGAATTCTCTCTACTGGTTCATCTACATCTATACTGCGCTTTTACTGATACTTCATATATATATATATATATATATATATATATATATATATATATATATATATATATATATATTTTGTGTTTCAGCCTTTTGCATGTATTCTCATCATTTTCATTTTTCTCTCTGGTTTATTCCTCTTTACTGGTACACAGACCCTTAAAGCTGAGATGTTTGGTGGTCTGAGCCTCCTCACAAGGCCCCTGATCATCTGTGTGTTTGACCTAGGTACTTTCCATGAATAGCCCCTGGAAAAAGTAGACTTTCTCCAAATGTTATTTTATGTCCCCTTTATGCTAGCCCCAATGAAGTGCTTCCCATTGGTTTTGGCTCTGGGACCCCAAAATAGCAATACATACATACTGCTCAAATCAACCTGAACCAAGCCTCCTTTCAGTCAAAAAAAACAAAGTTTATTAAAAATCTGCCATAATGGCCAGACTCTTAAGGGATCTGAATATTTGTAAAGCTAACATAAGTGGGCCAGATTGAATCTGAGCGCCTCTATGGAGGCCAAGATGGATCTTATTATGCAGAAAGATTGTGAGAGGGATCTAGAGTTGGCCAAGTAGTCTGGGGTAATTGGAGAAGGGGTCTAGGGAGGATCTTGGTGGGAGTAACCACTAGTCTGGGGTGACTAGAAGAGGGGTTTTAGATAGGATCAAGGGTGAGAAGTAGCCAGAGGCAATCCTCGGGTAACAGACAAGGAAAGGGTGGGCTAGGTCAAGGGTTATAATATTGGGCATAGTGATAATGAAAGGCCATTTGAGGGGATTATAGCTTTAGGCAAATGCCAGATCAAGTGGGAAGATTCAAAGAGATTTCAAGGATGTTTCCAGAGCCTGTACCAGGGTTTCCAGAGCCTCTACTACATCAAAAGCATATAAGGCATTTTATCCCATACAATTCTTTTGTTCCTTCTCTTTTCCTGTCTGTGATTGGGCAGAAACAGCATCTGTTGCTTCTTGGGAGACTGGAGATAGAGTAGGTTGGATGGGGAAATCATCTAACCATATCTTTCCCACCTTAGATTTGTATAGTTGCTTCTTTGAACACAAGTATAAGAGTTTACATTTACATCTATTAAACTTTACCTTAGGACATGCATTTAAGTGTTTACTACTAGTCAAGTGTGAAGCTAAGTGCTGGAGATACAAAAGAAGGCAGAAATAGTAGTGCCCTTCAGGAGTTCACATTCTTATTGGGGAGACCACATGGAAATTACTAGAAGCCAGCATGATAGATTGATAGAGAGTAACCTCAAGGTGATCTGATAGGGGAGGGCACTAGTAGCTGGGTGTTGGGGTGGGGCACTGGGGAAGGCTTCCCTCCTCTAGAAGGCAGGATTAGAGTTGGGTTTTCAAAGGAGTCCCAGAGGTGTGGGGAGGGGCATGCTTCATATGCCAAGCAAGTTGGAAAACCAGTACAAAGGCAGAATCAGTAAACATAACCTTACGTTTGATGACCAGTAAACATGCTGGTGTAGATGGATTGCTGAGTATGTGGAGTAGAATAAAGTGTAAGAAGACCAGAAAGGTAAGAAGTGACCAAGTTTTGAAGTGCTTTTAATGCCTGTGTTGGTAAGCAAAATGGGCTCTTAGCACTTAGTTCAACAAGTGCCCTTGAAGAGTTTGGCTTTTGTTTCCTTTGAGTAATTCAGTGTATTTCATTGAGTCTTACTAAGTGCTAAGCCCCAGGCTCTAACTCCTATTAGGTGTTAACCTAACCTATGTGGATGTGAACCTCCCAGGGTCCTAAGAGGAGGGGATAACTCAAGAGCCAATCATAGCAGCCTAAATTCTGGTCATTCAGATGACGTTTGATGACATCTGAAACCCTACAAGAAGAGAAGACAGAGCCATTTGTGCAGGGCTCTCACTCTTGGTGGCATTTGCAGACTCCCGGGCAGCTGTAGTTAAGAAGCCCTCCAGCTCATAGACCCAGATGCCACACAGAGGAAGTTATATCTGATCCTGAAGATGATAGGAAGTCACTGGGGCCTCAGTGAGCAGAGAGGTCACATGGTCAAACACTTTATTTTAGAAAAATAATTGAGGGAGCAGAATGGAGGTTGGCTTTGGGTTGGCAGAAACTGCAGGTAGGGAGACCAACCAGGTGGCTTTGTGGTCTTGTGAAGTGTCAGATAAGACACTAAAAAAGAGAAAAAATAGATTATTATTTAATGTTTCATGTATGAAGGAAGCTGTGTATGTTTTATTTTTTTTGCCTACCACTACCTTTGTGATGTTTAAAAAGTTTGAGAGACTTCATATCTGGGTAATTAATCATTTTATTAATGATGCTAGCATATTGCTAATCAAATACATCAGTAATACTCTCAAACACCAAAGACCACTCATAGAACCCACTCAGCACATATATGCCCTTGGAAGGGTGGTTGATCATGAGGGTGGCAACCAACTCTGATTGGTTAACAATTAATGAGAGAATGAATAGTGAGCTTATTCCAATGAGGTTCTTGAGATATATGACAGTGAGCTCCCAAATCTTGGTCAAAGAGATTTATTAATTTCCAAATCACCTATCTGACAAAAGAGAGAATCCATAATTTCCCAGACTTATCTGATTAGAGAAAATGAGCAGGAATCTACCCATTCATTCAGAAATTCATTTTCTGATTCAGAAATAATCATTTCTCTCACCTTATAATCCATGAGAGCAGGGGCTGAGTGAGTGGAGAAAGTGGGAATATCTGAGTGATGTGAGTATAGAAGTAAGGGGGGGGTCAGTGAGATTGAAGATCCAAAGATGACACTCAGATTACAAGCCAGGTGACTGAGATGATGGAGATGCCCTAAAAACTGATAGGGAAGCTGGGAATATTGGAGGATTTGGAGGAAAAGCTACTGAGTTCTATTTTGGATATGTTGAGTTTGAGATGTCTGTGAGATATCCACTTAGAGATATCTAGAAATAGTTGGTGATATGAGAGGAGAGACACTAGGGATGGAGATATAAGATTTGGGGATCATTTGCATTGACATGATCATTGAACCTACGGGAGATGATAGGATCCCTAAGTGAAACAGTATAATATGAGAAGATGAGAGAGGCCAGGATAAGGATATAGGGGACACATTAGTGGATTTGACCTGGATGAAGATTGAGCAAAGAAGACTGATAATCATTAGTGAGAAAGGCAGGAGGAGAAATAAGAAAGAACAATGTCATGACAACTACCAGAGGAGGAAGTATCTAGGAGAGTACGGTCAACAGTGTCAAATATGCCAGAGAGGGTTTTGCATTTGGCCCTATGACTCTGAGAAATGGATTTGGGATTTTTGTCTTGTTTTGTTCATCCTTTTCATCCTTTTCAGTTCTAGGTTTAGGGAGTAGAGTCCAACAACTTGGAATTTGAACTCTGAGGACCTTAGAACTCAAGATTCCAGGTCAGACCAGCAGGAAAATCTTGGGAAGCCAGGTCCTGGGCCACAATCTGGGGCAGAAGGTGAGGAGGGGTTTGGTCCTGGAACTTGGTGGTACTAATTCAATGTAGGAACTGTGAACCTAATCTCCTTCCCCAAAAGGGTGTAGATGGTTATATCTTTCCCCTAAGTGTTGGAGGAAATGTTTTCTACATTTGTTTTTGCTATATTTTTGATGCAAATATTCCTTTGTAAAAGCTAATCTGAGTGTTAAGCAGTTAGTTGGACCTGAAGTGCTTAGACCCCTAAACTTGGGGGAACACAAGTGGTAAGGACTTGAGCCAATGGCAGAAATGAGAGGCTCTCTCTAGAGTACCCTGGGGGAGGGGTGAAATGCAACAGACAAGGCCTTTAGGCAATGGGGGTAGAGAATCACTGTTATGCTTACATCTAGCACAATGCCTGGTATGGGGCAAACAGAAATGCCTGTCTCAGGCAGGAAGTTGTGTATGTTATTCCCCTTGCTACCTATTAAATTACAAGTTCACAAAGGCAGGAGTTATTCAAATGCTTGTTAAATCATGATTGAATGGACTTAAAATATGTCGTGGTTGGTCAAATAAGTGAGAAAGAGAAACATTATGTAGCAGATTATTATTATAGTGGCCCTACTGTTGAGGGGGAAAAACCCAGGGATTCAGGAATCAAATTGGTTTTACCCATCCTTAAGGACTCTGACTGCTTAGAAAGGGATCTGGAGGGTGGAGCACCTTTACAGACTCTAACTGCTTAAGGTTTCCCAAGTACTGGAGAGGGTCAGTGTTGTCTGGAATGAATTCACAATCTCAAACATTCTTTAAGTCAAGGTGGCAAAGATTTATTATGCCTTACAGAGGGCAAGAGTTCTTAGGGGACCTGCAACCATAGAGGGGTGCAGGGAGAGCTTAAGTATGAGATTTGGGGGTGAAACATGTTAATTACATGTTTTGAGGTGGGATTAGGGAGTGGTTAAGGGGTGGTCAGTTCTTAAAGGAACATGCACTTTTTGTATCTACTGCACAGGTATCTTACCCACAGTTCACTGGGAAATAGCCAAAGGTGGGGTGACCTGAAGGTGTGGTTTTGACCATGAAACATCACTAAGTCAACCATCAGTCAGGGCTGACTAGAAATATCCAGATGACTTCCACCAAATGTCTTGTTAGACAAGATGAATGTAAGGAGGTATACATTTGACTATGTCTAGGATACGTATCAGGAAGGTCAGTAAGTAGTAAATATTGTTATGTCCAAGTGCACAGTCAATTAGCAATACACAGGGAGTCCAAACTAATAAATCCTGTAGGTGCAGCTGGCCATGGTATCAGGAGGAGAGATAAGTGTTTTGCTTAGGCATGCTGCCCTTGAACTGGAGAGAAACTGATAGGGCCAATGCTTTGAAGCTAGGGAGAGATGTGATTTTAGAACTGGGGTCCAGGCATAGGCACTCAAGCAGAGACTAAGGAGAAATATGATGTTAGAATTAGGGTCCAAGCACAGGCACCCCATCATTACTGTTTTCCTGTCTATGTACTGATTATTACCCAGGATTGGAATGGCTCTCAAATCCAGTTTCCCAACTTTGGAATCTCTGGCTTCCTTTAAGAACCAGCTCCCTTAGGGGGCCTCCTGATCTCTGTAGCTTCATTCCCACTGGTGTTACCTTCTATCTACTGTGTATTTATCTTGTACTGTCTGACTTAAATATGTTCTCTCCCCTGTTAGACTGCAAGCTCCCTGAGAAGAGGGACCAGCTTTACTTTGCTCTATAGAGAAGACCCAGCCCTTGCCATAGTGCCTGGCATAGAGTAAGAATTTAATCAATGCTGCTTGATTGAGTGTTACGTGCACAATGACATTGTATAGAGAAATTCTGAGGATACAGATATACTCTCAGAGTGCTTTTATTTGGGGTAGTCAACTCTTAGCTCTCTATTAGTGATTAGTGCAGAGGAAGTAATCATGTGAGTGGTTATTTTTAAAATATGGTTGGATAATTCACTACTTCCATTCAGAAATGGGAAAAATGAGTCCAGCTTCAGGTAGGAGAAAAGCATTTATTTAGCACCTACTATGTGCCAGGCATTGTGATAAGCACTTTACAAATATGATGATATTTGATCCTCACAATAGCCCTGGGAGGTAGATGCTATTATTATGTTCATTTTACTGTTGCAGAAACTGAGGCAGATAGAGATTGAGTGATTTGACCAGGGTCCTGCAGCTAGTAAGTGGATTTGAACTCAGGTCTTCTTGACTAGAGGCCCAGCACTCTATCTATTGCATTATCTAGCTGGGGTTCTTAGGGAAGAGGAATTTCCCTTCTAGCAGATAGGATACCATTATCAGTTCATGAGGAGGTAGGGGTACTAATGTGTATAGGGAATGAAGATGGAACCTGGTGGTCATTGGTCAGGGGTGTGTGTGTCATGTCGGAGAATACCAGTAAAGGAAGCAGCACCAGGACTGTATTGGGTGGATAGAAAGCTCACTGAGCAATATGGCTGAGAGGCTTATTTAGAGTCATAAAGCTAATGCTTAAAGGGACCTCAAGGGTGATTCAATTCATCCCCCTCATTTTATAGATGAAGAAACTGAAGCATAAGAATATTAAGTGACTTGCACAAGGCCACACAGGTAGTAGTATCAGAAACAGAATTTCAACCCAAGTCCTCTGCAGAGCTAATGTTCTTTCCACTGAAACCTGGGGCAGAGGAAATGGGCTGGAGCCAGAAAAGATATTGGCTGATAATTGAATGGAATGAATGAAAAAGTTAAGTAAAGTCAACATGCATTGATTAAGTATTGACCATGTGTCAAGCACTGTGCTAAGCATGGTAATACAAGTACAAATAGCAGCAAGAAAGTGCCTGCCCTTAAAGAGCTTACATTCTAATAGGTGAAGACATTGTATAGAAGGCAGCTAAAAGGGGGAGGGAAGATGATGGTACCTCATAACAGGGAATTCAAGGGAAAGTTCTGGAGAGTCAGGATTTCAGCCTAGAAAGGGAGGAAGACATGGCTGGCCTGGGCCTCCTCCTTAAAATGGAGGTTCTGGAAGAAAATCTGTCAGTAAGTGGGAAAGGCCATGGGGTTGCAGGGTACTTCCAATGGGTAAAGTTCAGGGGTGGGGTGACCTTCCAGAGTGAAGAAATTTTTGGACTATGGTAGGCAAAATCTGGGAGGAGAATCAGGAGTGCAGTCTAGGGAGGAATGAAAAACGTATTTTAAGTGCTTACCATGTGCCAGGTACTGTGGCAAGGGGGAGTGACACAAGTATGAAATTCAAACCATTCCTCCCTGAAGGAGCTTCCATTTTCATGGGGGAGTCAGCACACAGAACCAGGTGGCTGCCAGAGAAAGTAGTTTGGGCAGCTCTGAGGATGGTGAGTGGAGCCATCAAGCCAGAGATTGACAAACTCTTTCCTGAAACTAGTAGTGTCGATTTGATTATTATCCCAAAGCAAGAGGCAGAAAGTAGGTAGTTAACTGGACATTAACTGTAATACTGACTTGGTAAAACTTGCTCTGATAAAAAGCACTTCAATGATGTCCCTATTT
Source organism: Trichosurus vulpecula (assembly GCF_011100635.1). Taxonomy (NCBI): domain Eukaryota; kingdom Metazoa; phylum Chordata; class Mammalia; order Diprotodontia; family Phalangeridae; genus Trichosurus; species Trichosurus vulpecula. The sequence goes on along the minus strand of NC_050580.1, from coordinate 12,658,904 downwards.
CATGCAGGTACAAAATGTGGTGGCTTTTAGCCATGGCATGTTTCCTCCACACCATTGGGAATGCCCATTGTTGGTTTGCAGAAGTCCGTCCAGAGAACCCGGAAGCGCGAATGGATGTTGTGAGTTGTTTTCAGCATTAGCAAAAATATTTCCAGGCTGATCATGTGATCATTGATGCTTTCCAATCTTTTAGAGTCTCTTCACTAGCAAAATGGAATAAATGTGTAATTACTGTTTATTTGTCTAATGTCGTACCAAATGAAATTTCAAAAATTGTAGTGAAAACAAAGGATTTGCTTTTTCTTCCTCTAGAACCAGATGATTTCCTACTGGGGCTATCCCAGTGAAGAGTATGAAGTTACAACTCAAGATGGTTACATACTTAAAATTAACAGAATTCCATATGGAAAAACAAATGGCTCTTGTTCAGGTATAATATGTGTTAGGTTAAATTCTCTAATTTATATCAGTCCTGGGGCCTGGAGTTCTTGCCTTCATGTGGAGAAACTTAGGTCAGGGAAATAATTTTGAAATGAAATCAATGATTATGAACCAGGAGCTTTTCCTGCATATCAAAGGAAAAGGAGAGGAGCATTTGATTCCCTACTGACTGGTGAAAAAAGAGACTGATGCATGGGGCTGCTCTCTTCAATGGGCAAAGGAGTAAACTATAGATGCAAATAAAAGTTCAAAGAAATAAGATCAGGCCTCATTCAGAATATCATGATCCATTAGGGACACCACATTTCAGGAATCTGGTGAAAAGCTAGAGAACACTCAGAGAAGGGTGCATGGGAAGTGTGTAAAGGCTGAGGGTAAGGTGAGTTCCACTGTAAAGAGTTTTTGGAGAAAGTTGGGAAGGACAATCAGGAATGCAGCCTGGACAGGAATGAAAGGTTGGATTGGATGAAAGACCTTGCCATATCAATTTCAGTTGAAACAATTATTGATTTTAGATCCATTCTGTCTCTGGCAAAGATACAGAATAAAGGAAATATGGTACCTGGCTTCTAATATTACAATGAATGGCTTATAGAAGAGCAAATTCATCTGGTCATTCTTGGTACCAGAGGTCAGATTTTGGTGCAATAGGTGGTTGTTACCAAGAGTCAGATGCAAAGAGAACCTCCCTAACCTTTGGAGCTATCCACAGGTGAAGTAAGCTGCCCCTGTGAATTCCCTCTCATTGGGGCAGAGACTACCGCTTCTGTCTGTTCTGCTGTAGATGGTCTCTTGTGGACGTATGGCTTGGACTCAGTGATGTCTAAGGTCTCTTCTAATTCTGAGGGTCTATGATTCGAAATCCAGAGTCCTTCTACAACAGATCACATAATGCTGGGCATATGCCATAAGCCAGCACTGGGTGTATTCTCTTTAATTTGTGTTTGTCTTTTGATTATTGGATATTCTAACCACTCTTAGTCAAAGGAGGAGGAGAACAGACAAAGCTATCATTCTTGTTGTACAGACAATCCATGAAATGTGGACAAAGAAGTAGACAAAGAAAACTTTAATAGTTTTGAGGAAATTAGAAAAAATTCTGGTGGGTATGACTCAAGGTGTTCTTTGAGGCATTTTACATTTTGACAGATATCCTGTCACTAAACGTTCCCCATGTTTCTTCCTCAGTCAGTAGGCCTGTTGTATTTCTCCAACATGGTTTCCTCATGGCTGCCAGCTGCTGGATTTCCAACCTGCCAAACAACAGCCTGGGCTTCCTTCTGGCTGATGCTGGTTATGATGTATGGCTGGGGAACAGCCGGGGGAGTATTTGGTCCAGGAAACACCTGTATTTATCACCAGACTCCAAAGAATTCTGGTCTTTCAGGTAGGGAGACCAATAGCATTTCACTTCTGATTTGCAAATGCAATGGCTTTACATTCTTTAAAAAGAGAGTAAAATATGAGTGACAGGAGTCTTTTCAAGTAAAGTAAGAAATAAAGGTTAAAAAATCTTGACTCAGAAAAATTGCTTTCCATGAACTGAGATTTGTGCTGAGAGATTTGGGTGGGATAAGAAGGAGCTAAACTGGTTTTTCTCACATTCCTCCCCATTTCCCCCAACTCAGCCTCACTCTCACCTCTGGTCTTTGGGAATAAGGGGCAGACCAAAGGGTAACAAGATAAGGGAAGAAAAGGAGGGAGGATGTATGAGCACAGGATGGGAGGGTCAAAGATGTTCCATCTTAAATAGGAGCCAAGAAACAGATCAGAAAGTACCATGCAGACCAGACAGCATCTTCCTCTCACCCTCCTTTACTCAAATATTGTTTGTCCCAAGGTCTTATTTTCCAGAAAATCATGCATTTCTCTTGACTAAAGTTAAAAGGAAGCAGCTAGATGGAAGAGTATGTAGACTGCTAGACTTGGAGTCATGAAGATCTGAGTTCTGATCCTACCTCAAATTCTTACTAGCTATGTGACCCTGGGCAAATCACTTACCCTCTGTCTTTTTTAGTTTCTCATCTGGAAAACAGGAATAATAGTACCTCACTTACCTGGGTTGTCATAAGGATAAAATGAAGGGAGGAGTCAAGAATTTATTAAGTGCCTACTAAATGCCAGGAACTGTGCTACTTAACAAATTTTTCATTTGATCCTCACAATAAGCCTGAGAGGTAGATGCTGTTATTAACCTCATTTTACAGTTGAGGAAACTGAGGTAGACAGACTGACTTTCCCAGGGTCACATAGCTAAGTGTCAGAATCTGGGTTTGGACTCAAGTCTTCCTGACTCCAGGCCCAGCACTCTGTCCACTGTTCTATCTAGCTGCCACTATAATATGAGATAATGATCAATCTCAACCAATGAGGGGAGGTTTTCAGCCACTTGTAACACATGCAAAGTGCTTTGTAAATCTTACAACTCTATATTAGTATTACCAATTATTAACTTTTGAAAAAAGCGCTCCAACTTTTTGAAAGATTGCTTTTTCCTGCTATGCTAGCTATAGAAGTTCGTTATGTAACCAATGCTCCAACGGAACTGTGATCTCAATTATGTGGATACTCTTCTGATGTGGAGCTCAAGCCATTCAGGTTTTCTCATCTCATGTGACTGTTGTCTTTATCAGTCTATCAGTGAATGAGTGGTCCAGATTTTGGGCTAAGTGCAAAGGATACAAATACTAAACAATGAAACAGTTCCTGCCCTCAGGGAGCTTATGTTCTGCCCAGGGAGACAATATACCTACACAAGTATACCAAGAGTCCAGATAAAATCAATCCAAAGTGCTTTAGAGAGGGAGAACCCATGGTCAGAACCCAGCTCCCTTTTGGGGGAGGTGGTCCTCTGGTTCTTTGGATACTTCATAGACACCACAGAGACATGAAGTCTTTGTTGTTCCTCCATCTTGCTACATGATGGAACCACTTCCTCTTCCAACCACACACATCCTTGGGGGGGGGGGTGTCTTCGATGTCACTTGTTGTTCATGAGTCATCACTGGTGAGATGAATCTAAAGGTGGGAATTCATTTTTGATCTCTTTCATCTAGTTTATTTTGTCTTTTGTTCCTATAGTTATGATGAAATGGCCAAATATGATCTTCCAGCCATTCTTGACCTGATCAAGGAAAAAACTCAACAGGAGAAAGTATATTATGTGGGACACTCACAAGGCACTGCCATTGGTATGTCAAGACTGCCTTTTGGGTACTGGTGGAACTGGACCCTTTTGGAATTGAATAGTGTAGCCAATCAGTGGCAAGTTCTTATGAAAGGTTATGGACCATGTTGTTGCTCAGCCATTAATCATGTCCAACTCTTCATGACCCCATTTGGGATTTTCTTGGCAGAGACACTGAAATGGTTTGCCATTTCCTTCTCCAGCTCATTTTATAGATGAAGAAACTGAGGCAAACAGGGTTAAGTAACTTGTCCAGGGTCACACAGCTAGTAAGGAAGAGGATGCTTCCTGCCTCCATGTCTAGTACTCTAATCCACTGTACTCTATGGCACCTAACTGCCATAGGGACTATAGAAGATTGTTTTAGCTGCTTTTGGCATTCTTCCTGGGGCAGAAGCAATCTACTGTAGTGGTCAAAGAGCCAGACTGATAGTCAGAACACCTGGGTTCAAATTTTCCCCAGATAGTAACTACAGTAGCTGAGTGACCACCTACATGCCCCTCACTCCTCAGAGCACCATCTCTCTTCCCCATCTATAACACAGAAAGAATTTTTACATGCCAACCCTTCTGGGCTGTTGTGTGAGAAGTGCTCTATAAAGGTGAGGGTTATTCTCAGAGCATTTTTCGTTATACTCTATGTAATGCTATGGGGTATTTTCAAAGTGTGGCCTGATAAGCACTTGACCTGAGAGGAACCCTTGCCACTCATTAGGCAAAGGTCAAGTCTCCCTGAGGAGTTTGTAACTGTAGGGCAACTGTAGGTAGGGCCCAGTGGCCAAGGCCAGGTGAGAGAAATCAATGTGGAGTTGGGCCCCTTTCAGTGCCATTTCCCAACTCATGCCACGAGATCTGGCTATGGGGACTTCTAGGAGAGTTCTCATTTATGTTGTTTTCTAGTGAATGCCCAAATTTGCCAGACTTCCCATAGCAGCCCCTTAATTGATATACATTTGTTCCCCTCATCTACACTCTCTGCAAATCATACTAGCTCAAGTGGACATTAGACTTGGCTCAGATTGGGAGGAGTTTCCTACGGGTGACCTTGATTTGATCCTTAACATATGGACATCCATTCTTTTCTTGAAGACCTCCAATGAAGGGGATACTTCATAGACACCACAGAGACATGAAGTCTTTGTTGTTCCTCCATCTTGCTACATGATGGAACCACTTCCTCTTCCAACCACACACATCCTTGGGGGGGGCGGTGTCTTCGATGTCACTTGTTGTTCATGAGTCATCACTGGTGAGATGACAGCAGTACATTCCTCTTTGTTCAAGTTGTTTTGAAATTTTCCCTTATATTCCGCCTAAACATCCTGTCTAGCTTCCCCCAATTTTTCCTAGTTCTGACCTCTGAGACAAACAGAAAAAATCTAGTCCTTCTTTGAGACAGCCCTTCAGGTACTCAAAGACAGCTCTCAGATTTCCCCAAAGTCAGCTCTTCTCTGGGCTAATTCCTTTGATCAGTCTTCATTTGGCATGTACTCAAAACCCTTCACCATCTGTGTGGGTTGGCTGTAATAAAGTAATATTAATTATTTTCTTTTATTTCAATGGATGCTCAGCATTTCTTTCTGGTCTCTCTGCGGCACAACAGTCCTGAGAATGACAGTTTAGTTTTGTTTTATTTAATTACAGAAATGGACTCTCACAAGGTAGGTTCTACCTTTGGTATACCCTCACATACCAAAGTTGTGTCTACACTGGCAAATGATGTCTGTGAGGAATTAGTGAACAGTCCCTTTGCAGGCAGGGGGATTCAGCCCTGAGAAAAGGACTCATTCATGCTCCAATGTGCTTTCCATGTGCTTGTAGGGAATTTCCCTTCATTGCGGCTCAGTTTAGTCGTGTACTTTTTGTTTAAGTTCACATGTCCTCTGGTTTAGTCTTGTTCAAAGGAAGACATCAGGTAGAGTCTTATGAACTATGATTTTAACAAAATGTGCACTTGAAATGTACTTTAAACCACAGGGTAGCCTTAGGCCCTCAAAAGCCAGTGGGCTGCAGGATTGAATTTCCTTCTGTTTTGTTTCCTGGAAGATTTGTACGGATTAGCATACATTTTCCTAATATCATTTTGAATTTTCATTGGGAGCTATTCATTTCCCCACCTGGTCCATCTTAGAAAGTTTTCTCCTTAATCTATTTATTTGTCCCTCCCTCTTCCCCCACCCATTCACCTAAGGTAAATTTTACAATGTTTCTATTTCCCATGCTCTGTGCTAGGTACTGTGGGGTAGAGAAAGTAATAATAATAATAAACATTTATACAGCACCTTAGGGTCTGTGCTCTACAGACCCTATCTCACTTGATTCTCACACCAGCCTTGTAACATAAGGACTCTTCATTTCCCATTTTATAGGATAGAATTGAGACTCAGAGGTAGTCAATGTCAGAGGCAGGGAAATGTTGATTGGCGTGAAATTGTGGGAAGGATGGGATTTAGCTGCTTTTTCTCTTTTAGCCTTTGCAGCATTGTCGACCAACCCCAAAGTATCTGAAAGGATCAAGATAAATTTTGCAATGGCTCCAATTTCCATTCTTAATGATCTGCATGGTCCTATCTTGTTCCTGGCAAAACTCCCTGAGACATTGTTTAAGGTAAATGATACTTCAAACAGCTATGACGTAGAGGAGGCAGAAAGGAGAAGGCCTGAATGGAAGGATACTCGGGACCTTCCGAGATCTTGAATCCTAGAGACCCAGAGGCACCAGATGGCTTGCCCTGAGTCCAATGACTCCTACTTCTTGGGGCTAGACCCTCGTGCTTGTTGAGGTACACAGAGTGCTTGATTTTCAGGGCAGTGGACTGTAACTTGGGACAGAGCCCTGAGTTATCCCAGTCAGCACTGTCAGTCTGCCCTGGGCACAGCTGCTCCTGGTGGCTTCCAAGCCCACTGCTATTGATTTCAACCCCTCTGGATATTTCTGGGTGATCCCTTTACTCTTGCTGCCTCAAGATGCAGAGCATTGCAGGCTACGAGGGTCTCTGGCCAATCTTTGTTCATCCTGGAAGGCTGCCATCTTGGTGCTCTTTCCTATTGTTCTTGGTTTTCTGTCTGGCTTTGAGAGCAGTTCTTGGGTGGAAGCAGTCACTCACTGTATTTGTTCATTGGATATTTTTATTGTTATTTGGGCCAGTGTAATATTTCTGTTTTTGTCTTCTTTGGGCAGCCAACTTGGCCAGAAGTGCTCCATATTCTTTGAACAAAGCTTTTCTGAAGGGAGTCCTGTTTCTTTCCCTCTACAAGACTTCCATTTCCCCCTGTATTGTTGCGCTTCTGAATCTTCTAGGCCCACCAGCTAGTTTCCTTCTCCTTGCCCTTCATTCCTCTCTCCCACCCCTACCTTAAGTCTCCTCTCCCCCTCCTTTTCTTACATGCATTGGAAAATGTCTAAATTTAAGTGATTTTTTAAACCAATTCCATTTTTCTCTGCTTTCTGGGTCGCATTCACTGTCCATCTGAGACAGGGGGACCAGGGCAATGGGATGTCTTAGGACAGTAGCATTATTGGCCTGTTCTAAAGATGTCTGTTTTTCACTTGTGATTCACGAAAGAGCTACAAATGTGGCCTCTTCACTTTGAGGGGCCTGAGAATGATTTTGGCTAACCTTCAGAAGCCCTCCGGTCCCCTTCACCCTCTAGGCACATAGAACCCACCCAGGTGAGTTGGGAGGAAGCCAACAATTTGCATTTTTTCCAGGACACTTGGCCCTAGTAGCTAAAGCCAGGTCTCATTCCCCTGGGCCTCACCAGCTTTTGGCCAGAAGGGCAAGGCCCTTTGGGGAATTTGTCTGTGGCTTTGCTCTTTGAGGTGCTGCGGGACTGGTTTCCTTTGGACACTGACCAGGGTTTGAGAGTGATGAGTAGGAACATCTATGGAAAATGATCCCTGGCAGGCCATTTCTGTTAAGCAATGTTGAAATTCCTGAGAAACCCAGCCCTGCTGTGCAGGTGGGAGAGGACAGAGCTATGCTATTAGTCACTGGCATCTTTCTCTAACCTGCCTTTTACAGCTCTTGTTTGGAGAAAAGGAATTTCTTTCCAACAACTTTTTAGTCCACTTCATTGGCTGGGATCTGTGCAACCGTGAGTTCTTTGACACGATTTGTGACAACCTCTTATTGGCGATAGGTGGATTTAATACCATCAATTTCAACAAAGTAAGTAACTGTAAAACACACCCATACACACACACAGAGACACACACAGACACAGACACAGACACAGACACACACACACACACTTAAAAGAATAATGCATGTAGAGCACATGGTCCCTCTCCCATCCCTGAAAGCTCTCCTGCTCTATCTCCCTTTTCACCATTAACTAGAAGGAGCTGTCCACACTTTCTCAGTTGCCACTCACTTTTAAACTTCTTTCATGAAGTCTGGAGTCTTCCTTTAGCACTTCACTAACACCATCCTTCATCCAGAAGCTTTTCTCAGTCTTCTGCCCTGTGTGGCCTTGACCAAGCTCCCCTCCTGGACATTCTGTCCTCCTCCCTGTTGTTTTGTCAGGTCTCACTTCCTGAAGAATCTCCCACTGGTTCCTTCCACTACTGTCCTTGGTCCTGGGCCTTCTCTTTCCTCTGCACTGTCTATCTTGGTGATGTCAGCAGTTGCCATGGAGTTAACTACCCTCTGTATGCAAATAACTTCTAAATTGATCCCTATATCCTCCACCTCTGTCTTGTATGTCTCCAATTGCCAGCTAGACATCTCCAACTAGATGTCTGGTAGGCATATCAGACTTACCATATTCCAAACAGAATACATCACCTTTCCCCCTAAGCCCACCTACTCCTAATTTACCTTTTGCTGCCAAGGGCCCCTGCACCTTCCAGTCCCTCAGGCTTCTGCCATGGGAGTCATTCTTAATTCATCACTCCTCATCCCCCCACCCCCATATTTAGTCAGGTAATAAGTCTGGTCCATTCTACCTCCTCAAAACCTTTTACTTGCATCTGAGGCCTTTCATAAATGCTTGTTCAGTGACTGACACCTATCTAGACAGATTTCTATTCTGATTTAGATGGCCTCTCAGGTCCTCCTGCTTTTCAACGTATTGGCTCTTCTCAGACAAACATTAGCATATCTCCGATTCAATTACAAAGAGATTTCTCCAGGTGGAGCCTAACTGAAGGTTTTCCTTTTAACACCCAACCCCAGTTCATTAGTCTGGAAATACTCCAGGCAGGTTTTGCCATCAGTCATCAAGGTCATCAATCATGAAAGGAAACTAATTTTGAAAAAAATATTTCTTCATATCTGTTTTTGCAGAGTCGCATCGATATATATCTTTCACAAAACCCAGCAGGTTCCTCTGTTCAAGACATACGCCATTTCTTACAGGTAGAACTTTTCCAATTTGATTCCAAAGTCATTTGTTGAGCGTAATTTGTCTGGATGCTGGGTTCCCCTTCAGATCTCTTCCCATTTCCAGGGTCCCAGTGCTGTAGCTGACTTGGGCCCCCATGCATCTCTCTTTGGAACCACTTACAATTCTGAGGGTGTAAGGCTGGTGGTATTTCATGATGCTTAGTTATGCAGAATAACTGAGACATCATTGGTATAAATAAATATGCATATATATAGCCATATACATATAGGCACCTATATACGCATGCACATATGCTAAGCCACATACATATCCATGCATTGTATATGCATATATGTGTATACATATACAACATTTATGCATGATACATGTGCACATGTGTACACATGCAAGTAATATACATATACAGTGTCCCCAAAGTGTTAGTGCCATTTTAAGCTAATAGAACATAACATTGCATTAAAATGTCTGAAGCACAATTAGATTGTGAAAAGTACCACTCAGTGTCCCAGATACAATCTAGCTCCCACACTTCCCACCCCCCACCATCCCACTAGATGTCCAAGAAAGAGGGAACACTAGAAGAGCCCAAAAAGGAGAGGAGTCGTTTCCATCTCTCTCGGATACCACTGAAGGGAGAAGTGCCTTTACATGAGTCTTTCCTTCATACTACTCAGCAGCCAATCACCATCAGTAGAATTCCCCAGGTGTGGGGGGACATATGGGCACCAATGTGCATATCCTTCATTGTTTAAGTAGAGGCCATTTCAAGCTCCATGGGAAATTCCTCCTTGATCATTTCTGTTACCCTTAGATGGGGTGTTAGGCTTATCCCTTTTGGGTAGTGGTCAAGTCCTCGTCAAGCTGCTGTAATGAATGTTCTGGGCCTGAGGCCTCCCAAAAAGAGAATCTGGGGGACCAATGACGAGCCATCCTCTATGACATTCCCCCCCCATCCCAGCTCCTTATTCCATGTTAATGAAAGGATCACTGAACTGAAGTTTCTTATTGGTTTCATCAGTTAAGGGATTTTGAGGATCTTAACAAATGCAGTATTGTTGGAGGAGAGCCTTGAAGGCAGTACCCTGTTGTGCTGAGCTTTTATCAAACAACAAGCAAAACAGGGTCAAGGCCATTGTAGGATGGAAAAAAATGCAGTTTGTGATAGAAAAGTGTTGCAAAGAGAGTCTGTTCTCTCTTCACCCTCAACATTGTCCAAACCGAGTTATGAGGCTGTATGCTTTTGGTAGGGAAATGTGGGGTCCAGACCTATGATTTCCCCTTAGAGAACTCCCGGTTATGAAAACTTCCTCTACCAATGCAGATTGATACATTCCCTGGGCACTGAGAAGCTATGCCAGGGTTGCCAAGCCCCGTGTATCAGAGGCATGAATCTATTTTCCTGTTCCCAGCTCTTCATCTCTGTATCATGCCTGTTCAATATGAGGTTGGGCAGAGAAGGAAAAGTTGTAATAGTACAAACATATCCCCCAGTGAATCAGTCCTCTTAGGCCTCCCTGCTTATCCTTAATGTCTTTCTCACTTAGCTTCTCAGTGACTGTCCACAGGTGGGAGTGATCTGAATAGCAAATGATTCAGAAAGGTCCTGCGGAAAATCAATGGAGCCTCTGGAGGCTTTTTTTTGCAACAATTGCTCATTTTAGGATCCTGTCAAATGTGATATGAAGGATGTCATGTCCTTGTGTTCTACCATCTCCTAGCCCACATCAACACCGTTCACGTTTGCTCAGTCTAAGAATTAGCACATATCATTATAATAATTAATTATAATTATAACTTTGATAAACATAAGATGAAATAACTTTTTTCATAATTTCTATTATACTTTTCAAGATAAAGTCCCAATCAAATCTTTTTCACTCTTCACTACGGAATGTTGGTCCTTGTGCTAAGTGGATTTGCTTTGGATGGCCCTTCTCAGGTACCAGTCACTTCAGGTAGCATGGACCTCCAGAGGACTTACATTGAGGATACACAATATATATGTGGCTCATTCTAAAAAAACAAAGCAAAAACCCTTCACAAAGATGAGAATCTAGGCACATAAATCAGTAGTTATTCATGTCCTCTCAATTGCCTCTAAAATTGCCCATGAGTCTTTCCATTCTTTTACTATTATTCCTTCCCTGAGACAGCCTAGAAAGTCCCCTCCCAAAGTTTTTATTTAGCACTAATTTGTCCAGCCTTCAGCACAGACATTCTCTAGGTAGGTTCTCTGCTTAGCTTGGTCCCACTTCTTCACATAACACATAAGGGACTGAGGAAATAGAATCCAAATAGATGTTTTTTGGGGACACTGACCCACCTGTCCCATTTTCCATCTGTAGCAGAGGGTTAACCAGGGAAACTTCCTATGGAACTGGACATTCATTTGGCTCTGGGTGGAAGGGACCTGTGCTTAGTCATCTATTATGGCCTTCATTTCAGACTATTAATTCAAAGAGGTTTGAAGCTTATGACTGGGGAAGTCCTGCCCTGAATATGAAGCATTACAATCAGGTAAGATTATTTCCAAATACTGTCTTGGGTAAGAGGAGAACATTAAAGCCTCTACCTAATACTTTATCTCTTGGCAAAGTTGGCACTATGGACCCCATAGCCCATGCCCCCTATGTCCTTTAGGAGGGGGAGATTGCCAGCATACTGCCTCTGGAATCTCAAAGATCATGGCTGGACAATGGTCCCCAGGAACTCCAAGGGCAGGCTCTTTGTGGAGATAAAGCATGCAAAAAGATTGGCTAAGATTGGTAGCAGGCTTCCCATTTCAATGCCATTTGAAGAGGTTTCTTACCCACTAAGTATTTACCCACTGGCACAAACCCAGTGATTCAGATGAGACAATCCCCAGGCTCCTGGTGAACTTTCTTTGCTGTTAGGAAATACTAGTCACTCACTCTCCATTTTGAAGCTTAAAAGTCCATCATTCTACTTCAAATTATTTAGTGCTATACTATGTTTTTTAATCCATCAATAAATCTTTTCCTCTTGGCATGGTAAACAGAGAGCTGGCTTCAGAGCCAGGAAGGCCTGGGTTCAAATCCCAAAGTATATTGCTTGTGTGACCCTACCTAAGTCACTTAAATTCCTAAAATGTAAAGTGGCAGAGAGTGTTCAGACCTTCTTGGGTAAAGAAAGTTTCTTCACCAGGAATTCTGATGAAATCAACGGTTTTAAAACAAAGAAGACCAGATAGTATACTAGGCACTTGGGACACAAAAGCTACATCATTTCTGATACTCAATAGCTCCATGATTGTTCAGGGCAATCTGTCTCCAGCTGGCATCAACCAGCTTGGGCCTTGTTAAGGTATAGGCCAATGCACTGTCATGTTTCCATGCCTGAAACTTTGCTCCAAAAGACATTATCTCAAACTTTTTTGGAGACAGTCCCTTCCTGGATGAAAAGCTCTATCACTGACAAAATCTCTCTGGCAAAATGGATAGGTCAATCACAAGCATTTAAATGCTTAATATAATTGCCAAACACTATGCTAAGTACTAGGGATACAAAGGCTGTCCCTGTCCCCAAGGAGCTTGCACTGTATTGGGAAGATAGCACCTGTGCATGTGTACAGGTAAGTGTGTATGCACATAAATATGTATACACACATAATCATTCACATGTATGTTTATGTACATACATATATACGTATGTGTTTATACAAAATCTACAGAATGGTGATGGGCTGCTGGAAACCATCACTTTCCTGGCACAAAGTCATTTCCAAGCCATCCGGACTGGCCTCTATATGTATAACTAAAGGCTTAGATTGGTCAAAGACAGTCCTGGTGTACATGTGGGATTGTTTATTGGGAGCTTGAGGAACTGGCCACATTTTTAATTTTCTCACTCTCTAATGACTGGAGAGTGAACAAAGCCATGTCTTCCTTGGAAGGAGTCCTACCTTCTGAAATTCCTGTCAAGGCCCTCACTTGTGATTCCTTTGAGCCAGATGTCCCAGAGAGAGGTTGCCGAGGGGTGTTACAGTGATGGCAGAGAAACGTCACATGTTTTCATTAATATAGCCCTGCATCCTCTTCAATTCATAGGAATTCTTGGTACATGTCTAGTGTATCCAGAGGACTCTTATTTTCCTAGGGGCAGAACTCACTCTTGTGGGAGGTATGATTTCATCCACATATTGCCTGGCTCAGCTTCCATATTATTTTTCAGGCCCTTTCTCACCTTGTTCTTTCTCCTCCAGGTGCTTATTTAAACTGATTAAAGCCTTTCCTGAAGTATGGCACCTAGAACCAAACTCAGTACTCTTGAGTTGATCTGGCCTGGCCAGAGGAGGGTATCACCTTCTTTCTTCTGAATGCCATGATGCTCCATGCAGCAGACTACATTGACATTCCTGGTTTGCAAATTGCACTGACTTGTAATGATTCAAAGACCCAGACCTTTGATCGGACAGTCATGCCTGCCCCTTCTTATACTTGTGAAGTTGGCTATTTTATCACAATCCAACAAACATTTACTACTTCCTGATGTTAAGAGAAATTGGTGTAAACAGAGTAATATGTACCCAGTGACATGAGAAAGGAGAGGGCATTGACAAGTAGGAGGATCAAGAAGAGGCCCCTGAGCTGATCCTTGAAAGAAGCTAGGGATTCTGGGAGGAACAGCTGAGAAGAGAAGGCATTCCAGCTATGGGGGACAGCCTGTGTGAAGGCTGAAGAAAGAATGCTCTGATCCATTTTCTTAGGCTACAGGGTAGTGAACAGCCTTGCCTGGAATACTTCTTGGACCTTTTTAGTGAAGGTACAGATATGTTCATTGACAACTTCTTTGAGAGGACTGGGGGCAGGCCTCTCAAACCCCTTTGGCAGTCTTGTGAGACTTCCTTTTCCAAAAATGGTTTTTATATGCAAGGGGTTATAAAGAAAACTGATTATATAAAAAGAAAGATGGAATCTACTCTTGTCCAAGTCCACAGACCCCCTGTAATCTGTCCATGGACCCCTTGAGGGTCAATGGACTCCAGGTTAAGAGCTCCTACTGGAAAGAGAGAGGGAGAAAGGGCAAAGATGGCTTCTTTTGCTATGCAAACAACAACAGGCTGACCAAATGCCAGAAAGGTTGGGAACGAAGGTGATCTGTAGCCTTTTGGAAAATGAATGTTGAAGTTTTTGTTTTTACCCAAGAAAGGGCATGTCCAAGCTCCATGGGGAGGGAATCATGTTCATTCAGGAGTCTTACACTTTCAAGCTCTTGTTGGGCCCTGGGAAAGAAGAGAGGGAAGCCCTTTCCCAGAAGGCAGTTCTCCACCATCTCCCCTTTTTAATGATCTCCTGCCTTCCCCTTCATCTTCCTCTTCTGAGGGAAGATGGAAAGGAGGGTAGAGCCTGAAGGAGGACATTCCCACCATTTGATTCAGGTCCAGGGATCTTTGTCACTTTACTGGGGAGGAAGGCTCCTGAGCAGACCTAGGCTGGATATGTTACATCTTTGTTCCTCCTTTTTATTTAGCCTACTCCTCCACCTTACGACACTAGCAAAGTGGAAGTACCAACGGCCATTTGGTTTGGTGAAAAGGATTTGCTCTCAGGTTCTAAAGACGTCGAACAGTTGCTGTCTAAACTCCCAAATGTCATTAATCAAAGACTTATTCGTCATTACAATCATATTGATTTTGTGTGGGCAAATGATGCATATTCTCATGTTTACTCTGAAATCATTGCTATACTCAATCACCTGGAAAATTCCAAGAAGATTTAGATGAAAGGATCATCTGATTGGTAGCTTCCCTTTCCTTTCTTTTGGTCAAGGATCTCAACCTCTCTTTACTCACTCCTCCCCAATAATGGTCCAGACTCCACATGATTAATCTAATGATTTAGTCCCAAACCTTGGAAATAAAGATTATTGTTAACGCACTTGTCTATTGTGGTGATTTAAAAAAAAAAACACAACTTCATGGTGAATTCAACAGTTCCTCTGAAGTAATTTTTGCCAACTACTCATAGCTTCAATGGGTTGGATAACCTCTGCAACTCTTTTGCAGACAAGAGAAGATTTATTCAGGGGTATTGGGTGAAGGATGGTGGGACATGTTGGCAGAGTACAAAGGTGTATAAGAAACAACTTCCTCAAAAATGCTCTAAATCACTACTGATTAGAGAAATGCAAATCAAAACAACTCTTAGGTACCACATCTCTCCTGTCAGATTGGCCAAAATGACAAAATAGGAAATGATAAATGCTGGAGAGGATGTGGGAAAATTGGAACACTGTTACACTGCTGGTGGAGTTGTGAACTGATCCAGCCATTCTGGAGAGCAATTTGGAACTATGCCCAAAGGGCTATAAAAATGTGCATACCCTTTGACCCAGCAACACCACTTCTAAAGTTTTATCCCAAAGAGATCACACAAGTGGGAAAAGGACCCATATATACAAAAATTTTTATAGTGGCTCTTTTTGTAGTAGCAAAGAATTGGAAATCAAGGGGATAGCCATCAATTGAGGAATGGCTGAACAAGTTGTAGTATGTGAATGTAATGGAATACTATTGTGCTGTAAGAAATGGGGAAGATATGGACTTCATAATAACCTGGAAAAACCTACATGATATATTACTGAGTGAGCAGAGCAGAACTAGGAGAACATTATACACAACCACAGATATATGGATTCTGCCATGACTAACCTTGATAGACCTTGCTCTTCTCAGCAATACAAGGTTCAAAGACAACCCCAAAGGACTCATGGGGGAGAGAGCTATCTACATCCAGAGAAAGAACTATGGAGACTGAATGCCGATTGAGGCAAACTGTTTGCTTCCCCTTTTTTTTCTCTTTTGTTTTTGTTTTTGCTTTTTGTAGTTTTGTTTCTTCTCTCTCATGATTCATTCCAACAGTAATAATTCTTCTTTACAATTTGACTATTGTGTAAACAAGTTCAATGTGAAGTCATATATAGAAGATATATTGGATTCCATGCTGTCTTGGTGGGGGTGGGGAAGAAAATCTGGAACTCAAAATCATGTGGAACTGGGTGTTGTAAACTAAAGTAAAAAAAAAATCTTAATAAAAAAATTTAAAAAAAGAAACAACTTCCTTGCCTGACATTGACAGGGAAGCCCATTGTAGTCAGACAGTCTCATGCATTTGTTGGTCAAAGAAGAGGTGCTTCTTGATTATATTCACTGGAAATCCTCGTGAGTTGCCCATTGGTCTGCATTTTCCCCTTTATCACATTTTATGAAAGCCCATTGCATTTTTTTTTTTGGTGTGGGCTGGTGGCTTTAGGTGTCCAAACCTGTGATTTCATTGGGGTGGATGATGTCTAATAAGAAAATACCCCAACCAATGCTAACCAGCACCTGGTGTATAAACTTAAGAAGCCCCCTAGAGTGTCTGGGGGCACTGAGAGATGAGATTTCATCCATACTCTTCTACACATCCTTCTTGCAGCATCTACCCCATGTGCCCAATACCTTCCTGGATGTCTTGCATTCTTTGAGTCTCCAGGGGGCACTCACACTCTCCATCTCATTCCTTGCTTTCACTTCTTGACCACATTATGTCGTTTCCTCATCATCCAGTTGACAATGGAAATCATCCCTCATTCCCCTTCTTGCATATGGGTCATTGCTGGAAATATGCCACAGTCTAGTCTTTCTTACTGTATGAAGTTAATAAACTTTTGTTAAACAGTTACTATGAACCAGACACTGTGCTAAATGCTAGGGATTAAAAAAAGAAGCATAAAAAATCGCTACTTTCAATTCTGGTCTATTGGGGAGACTATATACAAACAACTGTGTATGTATACATATATATGTATATATATAGTCGCATATTATATATGTACATACACACATATATGCAGTGTAGCATATTACTATATACATGCAAGATAGATATGCGTATATATGCATACATATATGTCCTGTGGCAAATAGGAGATAATCAACAATGGCCCAGATCCAAAGAGATGAAGACCAAAACCAGGGTGGTGACAATTTTTGAGAGGAGAAGGGGGAATGAGTAAGGGATCTTATGAAGACAGAAGAACAGGACTTGGCAACCAATTGGATTTGGGGGTTGAGAAAGATGAGGAGTTGAAGATGACCCTTACATTGTGAGCCTGGGAGACTGGAAGGATGGTGGTACTCTCACCTATAACTGGAAAGCTAGGAGGAGAAAGCTTGGGGCAGAGGGGAAGATGAGTTCAGGTTTGGACATGTTGAATTTAAGATGTCTACATGTCATTCAAGTCTAGATGACCAAAAAGCAGTTGGAGGTGTGAGACTAGGGGAAAGGAAAGATGTTATGTCTGGACAAAGAGAGCTGAGAATTATGTGCCTAGAGATGATAATTGAATCCATGAAAAGAAATCAGATCATAAAGAGAAATAATATAGAGGGAGAAGATAAAAGGACCCAGGACAAACACTTGGAAAACACTGATGGTTTTGCATATGATGTGAATGAAGATCCAGCGAAGGAGAGTGAAAAGTATTTGTCACACAGGTAGAAGGAGAACCAGGAGGGTGGAGTATGTCAAAACCTCTCCACTGCCCTGTGGGCCACCCTCAACCTTAATTTTTCAGGTATTGCGTGTTCCAAGATTCACAATGGCATCACTAGGGAAAACTTTGTGCCACAAAGATCGGTTTTTGTACCAAGGAATGTCTTAGAATCTATAAAAACACATATATACACATGCATGCATAGATTTACATATCTTTATGTATGTATATAGACACAAATATGCATATATAGCAATATACATGAACATCCATATTTACATATGTACACATATACATACACAACTATAATAAACACATACATGCATACATACATGTGTATTATGTGTAAATCTGTGAATCCTCTGTGGAAAGATGAGAGTTAAATCAATGGAAGTTGATGAATATTCTGCTGAGAGATAGTATAGATGGTGAAGCGAAAAAGATCTGGGTTAAAACCTTTGTTGGTCTGTCTGTCTATCTCTGCCTATCCTTCCTCCCCTCTTTCCATTCAGCCCCCATTTATCCTGTGAGCTTCATCTCCATGTATCCAACTGCCTTTTAGATGCTTAAAATTGAATGTTCAGTAGACATTTTAAATTCAACATATGTGAAACTGAACTCATTATCTTTTCCACTTGACCCTCAACTCTTTCCAAACTTCTCAGTTTCTGTCAAGGTGCCACCATTTTTCAAGCTTTCAGGTTTATGACTTTGGCATTACTGGGGACTCTTCACTTGCCATCATTCTCCATATCCAATCATTTGCCAAATCTTGAAGTTTCTCCATTTACAACATCTCTTGAATCTTATCCCTTCCTTCCCCTCCCCTCACACAGCTACCACCTTAGTCATCATCATTCCTCACCTAGATTATTACAATAGCTCCCTAACTGGTCTTTCCACCTCAAGTCTCACTCCATTTAGTCCATCCTAGAGAATGTTTGTCAAAGAATTTTTTTTTCCTGTAAGTCCAGATCAGATCCTGTGACTCTCTGACTCAACCAACTGCAATGGCTCCTGATTTTCTCTACAGTAAAATATAAACTCCTCTGTTTTGCTTCCGAAGTTTTTCACAACCTGTGATCAACCTACCTTTCTAGGCTAATTGGCTGCTACTCCCCCTCCCATACCATATGATACAACCAAAACAGCCTTGCTTTTTTGTGGTGGCTAAAAATTGGAAATCAAGGGGATGCCCATCATTTGGGGAATGACTAAACAAGCTGTGGTATATGAGTGTGGTGGAATATTGTGATATAAGAAATGATAAGCAGGATGATTTCAGAAAAATTTCGATTTACATGAACCGATATAAATGAAGTACGCAGAACCAGGACATTGTATGCAGTAACAGCAATATTGTATGATGATCAGCTGTGAATGACTTAGCTATTCTCAGCAATACAAAAATCGAAGACAATTCTGAAGGGCCTGTGATGGAAAGTGCTATCTGCCTTCAGAAAAAGAACTGATGTTGTCTGAATACAGATTGAAGCATACTCTTTCTTCTTTCCTTCCTTCTTCATTCCTTCCTTCCTTCCTTCCTTCCTTCCTTCCTTCCTTCCTTCCTTTCCTCCTTTCTTTCATCCTTTCCTTCTTTCCTCCTTCCTTCCTTCCTTCCTTTCTTTCTTTCTCTCTCTTTCTTTCTTTCTCTTCCTTCCTTTCTTTCCTCCTTTCCTTCTTTCCTCCTTTCTTTCTTTCTTTCTTTCTTTCTTTCTTTCTTTCTTTCTTTCTCTTCCTTCCTTCCTTCTTTCCTTCCTTCCTTCTTTCCTTTCTTCTTTCCTTCCTTCCTTCTTTCCTTCCTTCCCTTTCAATTCTTCTTGTACAAAATGACTAATATGGAAGTGTTTTACATGACTGCATGTGTATAACCTATATATGATTGCTTACTATCTCAGGGAAGGAGAAAAAAGGGGAGGGAATGGGGGATAGAATTTGAACTTCAAAACTTTTTTTAAAATGTTAAAATTGTTTTAACATTTAATTGGGGGAAAATAGAGTATTAGGAAAAAAAAAAAACAAAGTGATCTGCTTTCTGTTTCTCCACCTCCATCTATTGTCTCTCCCTTTCCACTGGCCATACCACATGCCTGGACTACATTTCCTCTTCACTTCTGCCATTAAGGTGCAGCTCAAGCACCATCTTCCTCCTGAAGCCTTTCCTTATTCCACAAGTGCCAATTTGGTCCCTTCCAAACTAGCTTGTCTTTAACTATTTTGTCTATATTTGTATGTATTCACTTTATATTTATGATGTAGATATTTATCCATGTTTGTATTATACCATTAGAATCTAATTTCATTAAGAGTAGGCATTGTTTAGTTCTTAGTTCTTAAATCATCTGACTTAGTGCTGGAAACATAGGAGGTATTTAATAAATACTTGTTGATTGGTTGGCCTACCTTTAGACCCTTGGGGGGGGGGCATGAGAAGAGGAGTGATATGACAGAGTAGCCAGTCTATCCAAAGATCATGGTCAAAGGGAACATAAAATTCACCTGAATCTCTAGGAGGGTCTTGAATGTGGGAGTGATGATATTAAAGACTGAAAGGCAAGAAGTCAGTGATCCAGGCAAGATGGACTCTCAGTCTTTACTTAATCACCCCCACCTCCCAATTCATTGGTGTAGGATGCCTGCGCAGTCACACATGACAGAATTATGGTCCTTTCTTCCATTTGAAATACTGTTTTATGGGGCAGCTAAGTGGCACAGTAGATAACTCGCCAGTCTTGTATTCGGGATGGCCTGAGTTCAAATGTGTCCTCAGACTAACTATGTCATCCTGGGCAAGTCACTTAGTGCCAGTTGCCTCCAAAAATAAATAGAATTGGAAAAAATAAATAGTATTTCATTTTTTCCAATTACATGTACAGACACTTTTCAACATTCTTTTTTTAATGAAACTTTGAGTTCCAAATTTTCTCCTTCTCTCCCCTTCCCCCATCCCTAAGATGGTAAATAATTGTAAATAGTTTATATATGTGCAGTCATGTAAAACATATTTCCACATTAGTCATATTGTCAAAGAAACAGAACAAAAGGGAAAAAACATGAAAAAATAAAGTGAACATAGCGTGTTTTGATCTGCATTTGGATTCCGTCAGTACTTTCTCTGGATGTGGATATCATTTTTTTTCATGTATCCTTTGGAACTATGTTGGATCATTGTTAGTAGTTGATAATTACACAATGTTGCTGTTACTATATACAATGTTCTCCTGGTTCTGGTCACTTCACATTGCGTCAGTTCATGCAAGTTTTTTTCAAGTTTTTCTGAAAACTGTATGCTTGTCATTTCTTATAGCATGATAATACTCCATCACAATCATATACCATGACTTGTTCAGCCATTCCTCAACTGATAGGTGGTTGTTCAATTTCCAATTCTTTGCCACAAGAAGAGCTGTTGTAAATATTTTTGCACATGTAGGTCCTTTTCTATGGTCCATTTTCAAAGAGAGCCAGTTGTTTTATATGGAGGAAAATGATCACTCTCAGGTGCACTTGGTTGTTGTGGACACTCTTAGCTAGGAAGTTGAAGGTTCTAGTTAAGAAACTTCAGAAACAGAAGTTTCCAGATTGGGAGTGCCAAGCAGGAGAAAAGAGCATGCAGGAAAGACAAACTATCTCCAGAAAGATCAATCTCAGAAAATCTGAGTGTCAACCACTACACTTCACCCCTTGACAAGATGAGTATCCCTCAAGACAGTTACGCAGAATTCCCACAACAGGGTTAAATTAAACTTAAGTATAAAGAATAGTATTAACATAGCTCAGGAGTTATATACCCTGAACTGAATTAGTCTCTGTCATTCAAATATAGGGTAGTGGGTCCACAAATATGATACTATTTCTTTTTTTCTCTGCTTAATATTTTATTTTTTTCCAATTACATGAAAAGATAGTTTTCAACATTCACTTTCATAAGATTTTGAGCCCAAATTTTTTTCTCCCTCCCTCTCCTCCCCCTTTGCCAAGATGGCAAGCAATCTGATATAGGCTGTGCATGTACAATCATATTAAACATATTTCCACATTAGTTATGTCATGAAGGAAGAATCAGAAAAAAGGAGGAACCAAGAGAAAGATAAAAAGAGAAAACAGTGTGCTTCAATCTGCATTCAGACTCCATACTTCTTTCACTGGATGTGGAAAACATTTTCCTTCATGAATCTTTTAGAATTGTCTTGGATCATTGTATTGCTGAGAAAAGCTAAGCCTATCAAAGTTTGTCATTGCACAATGTTGCTGTTACTGTGTACAATATTCTCCTGGTTCTGCTCACTTCACTCAGCTTCAGATTATTTAAGTCTTTCCAGGTTTTCCTGAAATCTGCCTGCTCTTCATTTCTTACGGCACAATAGTATTCCATTGCATTCATATACCAGAACTTGTTCAGCCATTCCCTCATTGATGGGCATCCCCTCAATTTCTAATTCTTTGCCACCATAAAAAGACCTGCTATAAATATTCTTGTGCATGTGGGTCCCTTTTTTGTGATCTCTTTGGGATACAGACCTAGTAGTGGTATTGTCTATCAGTAAGGTGAGATTCATGACCTTGAGGATGACCATGAACATGCCTGTATGGTTTGAAATTGCAAAGTATGAAAAACTCTCTAGGTAGAAGGTAGAGGAAGTGTAACATTTGTTTAGCCACCAGAGTATCTAATCCCAAGACCAATAACCCCAATTCAATATAGCAGCAATTATATTCCAAAACCTGTAAGCTCACCTCAATGTAGCAACAAGGAAATTATAACACAGTATTATAGCAAGGAACCAATCATCCTGTAACCTTCCCCCCTGCTAGGGCCTTCCTGTAAACAATCACTCATGAATCCTAACTGTCTGCTTGCCTGCATCCTCTCCTATAGTTCTTAAAGCCCTTGCAGTTCTCAGAGTCCTTGCAGTCTCCTGGATTCTCGGTTCTCCAATCTCACAATGCTGTAGATTCTCCACAATTTCTTGTCTTCACTCTCCTCTCTGTAGTCTCTCTAGAACACTGTTTGCTTCAATGTCTTCTTGATGTCTGCTTCTCAATTCTGCTGCATTCAGTTCTGCTGCTCTCAGTTGTGGGCTCTCTCTCTCTATATAGTCCTAGCCAGAATCTGATTGGCTAGAACTCAGTGCACATACAATTGGTTCTGATCTTCTTGGGGCCCTGAGAGTTTCACACCTATTGTGACCTAAATAACAAAAGGGTGTGGGCCTGGCGCCTCACACTTAGTAAGTAGAGCCTGCCTACAATCAAGCCTCTCCTAATCAAGTTTCCTTTAACTGGCTCCACCTGAGAAACTTCCTTAACTAGCTCCACCTGAGGCCTATTGAATGGGTGGGAAAGATCTTTAATCACATTATCACCACATTTTGCTAGATCAAAGGGTATTCACAGTTTGATGGCTTTTTGGGCATAGTTCCAAATTGCTCTCCAGAATGGTTGGATGAGCTCACAACTCCACCAACAATGCATTAGTGTTCCAATTTCCTGACATCTTCTCCAATATTTATCATTTTTCTGTTTGTCTATAGTCTTTCCAAAAGAAAACAACCACTACCTTCATGGGCTAGCTTTTCCAGTCTTTTCCATTTTACCTATGTATTTTAATTGGTTACCTGTTCAATATTCCCATGTCCCACTCAGAGCCTTTATCCACTAGCACTTATTAAAATAGGCTGCTGACAGTTTCCTCTTGTCAAAGGAAATATGGATTCACCAGAACACCTCCACATGAGTAATCTCTGGCACCAGTTTGGTATTTTCCAACAAAAGTGTTCAACCCAATATATAAGCCAAGACCAAATTAGAATAGTAGCTGACCATTTGCACTAAAATTTGTGCTGCCTGCTCTTTTTGTGGTGGCTAAGAATTGGATATTGAAGAGATGCCCATCAATTGGGGGATGGCTGAACAAGCTGTGGTATATGATTGTGATGGAAATATTGTGGCATGAGAAATGATGAATACAATGGGATGGTTTCAGAAAAACCTATGAAGACTTACACAAATGTATGCATAATAAGGTGAAGAGAACCAGGAGAACGTTGCACACAGTAAGAGTAATAATATACAGTGATTAAGTGTGACTGACTTAGCTTTTTCAGCAATACTATGATCCAAGACAATCCCAAAGGACTCATCATGAAAAATGCTCACTGCCTCCAGAGAAAGGAGTGATGGTGTCTCAAGAAAGACTGAAGCATACTGTTTTTCACTTCTTTTTTTCTTTTGGTATGAATTTTCTTCCACAAAATCATCATTATGGAAATGTGTCTTACACAATTACACATGTATAACCTATATCAGATTGCTTACTGTCTCAGGGAGGAAGGAAGGAAGGGAGAGAATTTGGAACTCAAAAAAAAAATGAATTTAAAAAAAATTGTTCTTACATGTAAGTGGGGAAAAATAAATTATTATTTAAAAAGTTGTGCTGCCTGCCATACATCATGATGAATTCAATATACCTGTATTAAGCAACCATGTGCCAGTCATTCTTTGAATTCAATTTTCACACTGCGAAGGAAAATACCTGTTGATGAAATAATAATATCTGACACTGATACACTGGAAGCCTTCCTTCACTTCCTACTTTCTATCTCTGTTGTTAGACTGCTCGATCATTTCCAAAAAATGATCCCCCACTTCTAATTTGCAACCACAAAACAAACAGGGTTGTGAAATGGAGAAAAGATCTGGGAATTTCCCTCTCTCCTTTCATTACAGAGGTGGGCACGCACCCTGGGTGTATGCGTGACATAGAATGTCAGCCTTGATTAATGGATAGATCAGTTTTGCCAAACCTCTTTCTTTTTTCTTCTTTGTTAAAAGGGATGGCTTTCTAGCAAGGGGCAGGCTATTTTGAGAAATGATTGACTTTAAAACAAAAGATATCACACAGAATTTTTAAAAGAAAAAAGAAACTATATATGTGTGCATATGTGTACATTCACATATATATACACACATGCAGAAATCATATTTATATTTAAAGAACACAGTTCAGAGGATATAACTACCAAATTTTAAGTCTGCTTTCTTGTCTTTACTATATGCATATAGCATGTATATACATAGCAAAGATAAATGCATTGGCTTAATAATTAATAAAACCACCAAATATACATAAATGTATACTATATTTATTATATATAAGTATATGACTTATTATTTAATGAATGAAATATTAAATAAATAAAATAGATAAAATATTAAATGCATATAAAATTAAAATGTAGTACATTATATGCACGTATCTATAGTAACAATAAGGAAGTAGACTTATAACTTCAGAGTTATTCATGTCTTCTGAAAAGTCTTCTTTAGACATAAATATGAATTCTTAAAATTTTCTTTTTCATGTTTTTTTGCTGACATCTCCTCCCTGCCAAATCATACAAAATGGCCTTGTGTTTCCAAGACTTTTGCCTCTCTGGTGGATTTTCCCAATCTATACTTGGTCTAGTTTAGCTGCCCTTTCTAACTTGTCACTTTTACTTATTTACATGGTATTTATATTAATCATTCATTAACTACTTACTAAAGTCTCTACCGATTGCTGGCAAATGTACAAGGAAAGAACTAAGGAGTAATGTGTATGGAGGTATCCCAGGAGAGAGCAGGGTGGGGCAAGGAGGAGAAGTTGTCTGCAGAGATCAGATCTGTTTAAACTGTGCGTGGCTGGGAAGGGGAGTTTTTTAAAGGGAGGCTCTAGGAAGGAATGAGATAATCAGGAAAGAGGCCATGGGTGTGGGGCAGTGAGAAGGAAGAATTCATTTCCAACTTAAGAAAGGAACTGAGGCAGAGGTAGAAAATTGCATCTCTCCTTGTGATTAAAATAGTTGATGAGTTAAATGCTCACAAATTTTTCCCATACTCTATCTCTTCATGGCCTTCCTGCCAGTTTCACCTCCACATGTCCTCTGGGGAAATATGGGTAAGATGGTTCTTGTGCCAAATCTTCTCTTAATACTATTTTATTACCATATTACTTATGTTGTGAAAGAAGGCACAGACCTAATGGGGGAAAACATGAAAAAAAACAGACAAAATGAAAAATGGCATGTTTCAATCTCATTCAGGCTTTATTGGTTCTTTCTCTGCAGGTGGATAGCATTTTTCATTATGAGTCCTTTGGAATTGTCTTGGATCATTGTATTGCTGAAAAAAGCTGTTATTCACAGTTGACCGCTGTAAAGTATTGCTCTTAATTATGTACAGTGTTCTCCTGGTTCTGCTTACTTCACTCAGCGTCAGTTCATGTAGGTCTTTCCAGCTTCTTATGAAATCCCTCTGCTCATAATTTCTAATAGCACAATAATATTTCATTACAATGATATACCACAACTTGTTCAGCCATTTCCCAATTGATTGGTATTCCATCAATTTCCAATTCTTTGGCACCACGAAAAGAGCTGCTGTAAATATTTGTGTACAAATAGGTCTTCTTCCCGCTCTCCATGCTCTTTTGCAATAGAGACCTCGGAGTCGTATTACTGGATCAAAGGATATGCACAATTTTGCAGCCCTTTGGGCACAGTTCTGAATTGCTCTCCAGAATGGTTGGATCAGTTCACAACTCTACCAACAGTGCATCAGTGTCCCAATTTTTATACATACTATCCAACATTTATTATTTCCTTTTTTCTCTCATGTTAGCCAATCTGATAAGTATGAGGTAGTACCTGAAAGTTGTTTTAATTTGCATTTCTTTAATCCATAGTGATTTAAAGCATTCTTTTCATATGACTATATATAATTTTGATTTATTCATCTGAAAACTGCCTGTTCATATTATTTGGTCATTTGTCAATTGGAGAATGATTTGTATTCATATAAATTTGTATCAATTCTTTACATATTTGAGAAATGAGGCCTTTATCAGAGATACTTGTAAAAATTGCTTCCCAGCTTTTTGCTTTCCTTCTAATCTTGGTTCCATTGGTTTTTTTTGTGCAAACCCTTTTTAATTTAACATAATCAAAATTGTCCCCTTTACACCTCTGTAAGCAGAATGGCCTTTGTTTTCTTTGAGTGACTCAGTTTATCTCATTGAGCCTTGCTGGGTGCTTGGTGGGGTAGGGCTAACTCCAGGGAGGGCCTATGTTGGATTAAAATAAGCTTGTCAACCCCTTCACCTTGCTTCCCTTGGTTAAGCAGATCGAAAGAACCTGTGCTTCCCGGCGTGCCGGCAGAAGCTGTGGGTGGGTCTTACACCCCCACAGAAGCTGCTAGCTGGACTGTTAAAAACAGCTTCCATTGGAGCCAGAGAGAGCTACAGCCGAAGCTGAAGCAGGAGCTGCTGGTAGCAGAGCTGACCTACATGTGGATTGAGGAGTGCTGAACAAGGACTTGAGGCCAGTGGGTAATCTTTTTACCGTAGAGGGGAAGCATGTATATGATTTTGCTTTATACTATCATGCTTCTCTGTGGCCTCCTGGTTACTCTTGTGAGGCACACTTATTGGGCCTGGAAGATTTTGATCAAAATATCAAAATGGGGATGCTGGTTCATGAGTCTGTTACTTTGGAGTTTAAATATATGCTTTGATTCTTCTGCCTCCTACCTTGAGAATTCTTTATATCCTGCAGTTCCGAACCTTTCAGACATATATATGATTCTCTTTGAAATTATAAATTCTACCTTCATATACAATACATAATACAATCTATCTTTTGTTTGGTCATAAATTCTTTCTTTCTCCATAGACAAAGTATTCCTTGCTCTCTTAATTTGCTTATGGTATCACTATTTATGTTTAAATCATGTACAAATATTGATCTTATCTTGGTTTGAGGTATAAGATTTTGGTCTATAACTAGTTTCTGACATACTGTATTCCAGTTTTTCCAGCAGGTTTTTTTTTTTTCAAATAATGAGTTCTTGTCCTTAAAGCTTGGGCCTTTGGATTTATCAAATACTGGATAACTATAGTCATTTGCTACTGAATCTTGTGTATCTAATTTATTACATTGATCCACCATTCTGTTTCTTGACCAGGGCTAGACAGTTTTGATAATTACTGCTTTATAAAACAGTTTGAGATCTGGTACAGCTAGGCCATCTTCCTTCACATTTGTTTTCATTAATTTTCTTGATTTTTTTTGACCTTTTGTTCTTCCAGGTGGATTTTATTTTTTCCTAGTGCTATATAATTTTTTTTTGGTACTTTGATTGATGTGGCACTGAATAAGTAAATTAATTTACATAAATTTGTTATCTTTATTATATTGGTTCAACTTACTCATGAACAATTAATATTTTCCCAATTGTTTAGATCTGACTTTATTTGCGTGAAAAATGTTTTGTTATTATGTTTACACATAGTTCCTGGGTTTGTTCCTTTGAGTTTTTTCAGAAAGACTACCAAGTATTTCAGATTGTCTACACTTATTTTCAAAGGAAATCTTTCTATTTCTTGCTGGAATTTGTTGGTAATGTACAAAAATGCTGATGATTTATGTGGGTTTATTTTATATCCTGCAACTTTGCTAAAGTTGTTAATTATGCCAACTAGTTTTTTAGTTGATTCTGTAGGATTCTCCAAGTACCATTGGAGTCAACAAAGACTGATAGCTTTGTGTCTTCATTGCCTATTCTAATTCCTTTAAATTTCTTTATCTGAGTAACAGTAGTGATAATGGGTATCCTTGTTTCACCCCTGATCTTATTGATCTTATTGGGATGGTTTCTAGCTTATCCCTACTACAGATAATGGTTTACTGATAGTGTTACACAGATATGATTTATCATTGTAAGGAAAGGTCCATTTATTCCTATGCCTCCTTGTTTTTAATAGGAGTGAGTGTTGTATTTCATCAAAATCTTATTCTGCATTTATTGAGATAATTATATGACATATTTTGATTTTGTTACTGCTATGGACATTTATGCTGATAGTGTTCCTAATATTGAATGAGCCCTGCATTCCCACCTGGTCAGAGTGTATGATCCTGGTGATGTGTTCCTAGAATCTTCTTGCTAGTATTTTATTTAAAAATTTTGCATTAATATTTATTAGGAAATTTGGTCTATAATTTTCTTTCTCTGTTTTGGCTCTTCTTGGTTTAGATGTCAGCACCACATTTGTGTAATAAAAGGAATTTTATGGGACTCCGCCTCTCTCCCCCTATCCCGCAAATAGTTTATATAGAATTGTAGTTAATTGTTCTTTAAGTATTTGGTAAAATTTATTTGTGAATCCATCTGACCTGGGTACTTTTTCTTAGGTAGTTCATTGATGGCTTGTTCAATTTCTTTTTTCTAAGATCAGGTTATTTGAATATTTTATTTCCTCTTCTGTTAATCTGGGCAATTTCTATGTTTGTAAATATTATCTATTTCCCTTAGATTGTCAGATTTATTAACACACAATTGGGTAAAATGGCATCTAATTATTGTTTCGATTTTCTCTTCATTGGTTGTGAATTCATGCTTTTCATTTTTGATAGTGGTAATTTGGTTTTCTTCCTTTTTTAAAAATAAAATTAACCAATTGTTTATCTATTTTTTAATGAAATCAGCTCTTACTTTTATTTATTAGTTCATAGTTTTATTAATATCTCCTTTGATTTTCAGGATTTCCAATTCGGTGTTTAGTTGAAGATTTTTAATTTGTTCTTTTTCTGTTTTTTAAGGCGCACATCCAATTCATCAATCTGCTCTTTCTCTATTTTATTCATGTGAGCATATAGAGATACAGAATTTCCCCTAAGTACTGCTTTGGCTGTATCCAATAAATTTTGATATGTTGTTTCATTATTGCCATTCTCTTTGATGAAACTGTTGATTGTTTCTATGATTTGTTCTTTGACTCATTCTATAGGATTAGATTATTTCATTTCAAATTAATTTATCTTTATTTTTTAATTAGTTTATTTTTAGGTTTCAACATTCACTTCTATAAATTTTAAATTTTCTACCCCTCCCCCCCCAAGATGGCCTGCAATCTGATATAGGCTCTACATTCCTATTAAATATATTTTCACATTAGTCATGTTGTATAGAAGAATTATAACAAACAGAAGAAACCATGATAAACAAAAGAAAGCAAAACAAACAATAAAAGAAAATAGTCTGCTTCACTCTGCATTCAGACTCCATAGTTCTTTCTCTGGATGTGGATGGCATTTTCCATCATGACTCCTTTGGAATTGTTTTAGGTCCTTGCATTGCTGAGAAAGGCTAAGGCTATTAAAATCAGTCATCACACACTGTGGCTCTTATTGGGTACAATGTTCTCCTGGTTCTGCTCCCTTTACTTAGCATCAGTTCATGTAAGTGTTTCTAGGTTTTTCTGAAGCCAGCCTGTTCATCATTTCTCATAACATGATAGTATTCCATTACATTAACATGCCACAGCTTTTTTTTCAGCCATTCCCCAATCCCCTCAGTTTCTAGTCTTAGCCACCACAAAGAGAGCAGCTATAAATATTTTTCTACACGTGGTCCTTTTCCCATTTTAGTATCTCTTTGGGATACAGCCCTAGAAACAGTATTTCTGGGTCAAAGGGTATGCACATTTTTATAAACCTTTGGTCAGAGTTCCAAATTTCTCTCTAGAATGATTGGATCAGCTTACAGCTCCAACAACAATGAATTAGTGTTCCAACTTTCCCACATCTTCTCCACTATTTATCATTTTCCTACTTTGTCATGTTAGCCAATCTGATAGGTATGATGTGGTACCTTAGAGTTGTTTTGATTTGCATCTCTCTAATCAATAGTGATTTAGAACATTTTTTTCATATGACTACAGTTGCTTTAATTTTTTCCCTTGAAACCTGCCTGTTCATCTCCTCTGACCATTTATCAATTTGGGAATGACTTGTATTCTTGTAAATTTGACTCAATTCTTTATATATTTTAGAAATTAAGCCTTTATCAGTGACGCTAATTGTAAAAATTCTTTCCCAGTTTTCTGCTTCCTTCCTAATCTTGGTTGCATTGGCTTTACTTGTGCAAAAACTTTTCAATTTAATGCTATCAAAATTATCCATTTTGCATTTCATAATGTTCTCTACCTCTTGTTTGGTCATAAATTCCTCTATTCTCCATAAATATGACATAAATTATTCCTTGCTCCGCTAATTTGTTTATAGTATCAGCCTTTATATGTAAATCATGTACCCATTTGGACTTTATTTTGGTATATGGTGTAAGATATTGGTCTATGCCCTGTTTCTGCCATACCATTTTCCAATTTTCCTGGCAGTTTTTGTGAAATAGTGAATTCTTAATCCAGAAGATGGATTCTTTGGGTTTATCAAAGAGTAGATTGCTATAGTCATTGACTATTATTATGTCTTGTGCACCTAACCTATTCCACTGATCCACCACTTTGTTTCTTAGCCAGTACCAAGTAGTTTTGATGACTGCTGCTTTATAGTACAGTTTAATATCTGGTATGGCTAGGCCACCTTCCCTAGCATTTCTTTTCGTTAATTCCCTTGATATTCTGGAACTTTTGTTCTCCAGATGAATTTTGTTATTATTTTATCCAGCTCTGTAAAATAATTTTTGGTAATTTGATTGATATGGCACTGAATAAGTAAATTAATTTGAGTAAAATTGTCATTTTTATATATTAGCTTGGCCTAACTGATGTTTTTCCAATTATTTAGATCTGACTTTATTTGTGCAAAAAGTGTTTTGTAATTGTGTTAATATAGTTCCTGGATTTGTTTTGGCAAGTAGACTCCCAAATATTTTATAATGTTTATAATAACTTTAATTGGGATTTCTCTTTCTTTCTCTTGGTATATGTAATTTTGGACTGTTAGTAATATATAGAAATGCAGGTGATTTATGTGTTTATATTATATCCTGCAACTTTGCTAAAGTTGTTCATTATTTCAAGTAGTTTTTACTTGATTCTTTAGTATTCTCTAAGTATATTATAATATCATCTGCAAAGAGTGATAAATTAGTTTCTTCTTTGCCAATTCTTATACCTTTAGTTTTTTCCTTCTTTTATTGCTCAAGCTAACATTTCTAGTACCATATTGAATAACAGTGGTGATAATAGACATCCTTGTTTCACCCCTGATCTTATTGGAAATGCATCTAGGTTGTCCCCATTACATATAATGCCTGCTGATGGTTTTAGGTATATCCTTCTTATCATTTTAAGAAAGGATCCATTTATTCATATGCTCCTTTGTGTTTTTAATAGGAATGGGTGTTGTATTTTGTTAAAAGCTTTTTCTTCATCTATTGAGATAATCATATGATTTCTGTTAGTTTTGTTGCTGATATGATCAATTATGCTGATAGTTTGCCTAATATTGAACAAGTCCTACATTCCTGGTATAGATCATACCTGATCGAAGTGCATTATTCTTGTGATAAGTTGCTATAATCTTTCTGCTAATATTTTATTTAAAAATTTTGCATCTATATTCATTAGGGAAATTGGTCTATAATTTTCTTTCTCTGTTTTGGCTCTTCCCAGTTTAGGTATCAGTACCTTATTTGTATCATAAAAAGAATTCGGTAGGACTCCTTCACCAATTTTCCCAAACAATCTATATAGTATTGGAATTAATTGTTCTTTAAATGTTTGATATGATTTGCTTTTAAATCCATCTGGCCCTGGAGATTTTTTTTCTAGGGAGTTCATTGATGGCTCATTCAAATTCTTTTTCTGAGGTGGAGTTATTTAAATATTTTACTTCCTCTTCTGTTAATCTAGGTAATTTATATTTTGGTAAATATTCATCCCTTTCCCTGAGATTGTCAAATGTATGAGCATACAATTGGACAAAATCGTTCCTAATTATTGTTTTAATTTCCTCTTCATTGGTGGTGAATTCACCCTTTTCATTTTTTTACCTGTTTTAGTTTTTGGAGGGGGGGAAGGCAGGGCAATTGGAGTTAAGTGACTTGCCCGAGGTCATACAGCCAGTAAGTGTGTCAAGTGTCTGAGGCCAGATTTGAACTCAGGTCCTCCTGATTCCAGAGTCAGTGCTCTACTTACTGTGCCATCTAGCTGCTCCCATTCTTTTTATTTTTGATACTGTTAATTTGGTTTCTTCTTTTTTTAATCAAATTAATCAAAGGTTTATCAATTTTATTATTTTTTTTTGTAAAACCAGTTCTCAGTTTTATTTAATAGTTCAAAAATTTTCTTAATTTCAATTTTATTAATCTCTCTTCTCTTTTTCAGTATTTTTAATTTAGTATTTAATTGGGGATTTTTAATTTGTTCTTTTTCTAGCTTTTTCAGCTGCATGCCCAGTTCATCGATCTCCTTTTTCTCTATTTTATTCACGTAAGCATTCAGAGATATAAAACTTCCCCTAAGAACTGCCTTTGCTGCATCCCAGCAGTTTTGGTATGTTGTCTCATTACTGTCATTCTCTTGAATTAAGTTATTGATTGTTTTTATGATTTGTTGTTTGAACCACTCATTCTTTAGGATTAGATAACTTCATTTCCAATTAATTTTAGTCTATCTTTCCATGACCCTTTATTACATAGAGTTTTTATTGCATCATGATCTGAAAAAGATGCATTTAATATTTCTGCCTTTCTGTTTTGGATTGTGAGGTTTTTATGCCCTAGTACATGATCAATTTTTGTGTGTGTGCCATATACCACTGAGAAAAAGGTATATTTCTTTCTATCCCCATTCAATTTTCTCCAGAGGTCTACCACATCTACCATTCCTAAAATTATTTTCAGCTCCTTAACTTCTTTCTTGTTTATATTGAGGTTAGATTTATCAGATTCAGAGAGGGGGAGGTTGAGATCCCCCACTAGTATAGTTTTGCTGTTTATGTCTTCCTATAACCCCCTTAGCTTCTCCTCTAAGAATTTGGATGCTATACCACTTGGTGCATATATGTTTGGTAATGATATTACTTCACTGTCTATGGTGTCTTTTAGCAGGATATAGTTTCCTTCATTATCTCTCTTTTTTAATTTTTATTTTTAGTTTACAACACACAGTTCTACATAATTTTGAGTTTCAGATTTTCTCCCCTCCCTCCCCCCTCCCTCCCCAAGATGGCATGGAGTCTCATATAACTACCACGAATAACTTCGCATTGAATTAATTTATACACTAGTCAAGTTGTGGGAAAGAATTATGCATTATCTCTTTTTTGATTAGGTATATTTTAGCTTTTACTTTGAGATTAAGATTATTACCCCTCTTTTTCTTTTTACTTCAGCTGAAGCATAATGTATTCTACTCCAGCCTTTTACCTTTACCCTGTGTGTATCCCCCGTTTCAATATGTTTCTTGTAAATAATATATTGTAAGATTATGTTTTTTAATCCATTCTGCCATTTGTTTTCATTTTATAGGAGAGTTCATGCCATTCACATTCATAGTCATGATTACTATCTGTGAATTTTTCTGCTTCCTGTTCCCCCTGCTATTTATGCTTTTATTTGTCTCTTCTCCCTTCCCCTCCTCAAAGGAGTTTTGCTTTTGCCCTCTGCATCCCTCAATCTTCCCTCTCTTCTATCAACCCCTGTCCCTTTCCTTTCCCTTTTCCCTTACTACTTCTTCCCTCCCTTCTAACCACCCCTCCCTTTTCTTTTCCCTTTCCCCTCCTACTGCCTGTACAGCCAGTTATATTTCTACACTTAACTGAGTATTTTATTCCCTCCTTGAGCCACATATGATGAAGGTAAAGTTCAAACACTGCTCATCTCCCTCCCTTTTTTCCCTCTACTATAATATGTTTTTGTGCCTCTTCATGTATTGCAATTTACCATTTTCTGCCTCTTATCTTCCTCTTCTCCCATTACAATCCCTTTTCACACCTTAAATAGGTTTTTTATCATCACATCAGTTAATTTACATCCACAATCTCTATCTATGTATATCCCTTTTAAATGTCATAATAAAGATGCAATTGTCAAGATTTACAAGTATCATCCTCCCACGCAGGGAGGATGCCCTCATTGAATAGCATGTTTTTAATTTTCTTTTCCTGTTTACCTTTTTATGCTTCTTGTATTTGAAGATCAAATTTTCCATTGAACTCTGGCCTTTTCGTCAGGAAGGTCTGGAAGTCCCTTATTTTGCTGAATGTCCATCTCCTTGCCTGAAAGATTATGCTCATTTTTCCTGGTTAGTTGATCCTTGGTTGTAGTCCAATCTCTTTTGCCTGACAGAATATCATATTCCAATTCCTCTGATCTTTTAATGTAGAAGCTGAAAATTCCCATGTGATTCTGATTGTAGTTTCACAGTATTTGAATGGTTTCTTTGTGGCTGTATTCAGTATTTTCTCCTTGACCTTATGATTCTGAAATTTGGCAAGAATATTCCTCGGAATTTTCAATTTGGGATCTCTTTCAGGAGGTGATCAGTGGATCCTTTCAATGATTATTATACCCTCTGGTTCTAGAACCTCCCAACCATTTTCCTTGATGATATCTTGGAAGATACTGGCCAGGTTCTTTTGTTCATCATGGTTTTCCAGTAGACCAATAATTCTTAAATTATCTCTCCAGTATCTATTTTCCAGATTAGTTGTTTTTCCAATGAAACATTTTATGTTTTATTCTGTATTTTCATTCTTTTGATTTTGTTTGACTGATTTTAAAAATCATTATTTATTTGTTTAATATTTCTAGTTTTCAGTATTGATTTTCACAAGAGTTTGAATTACAAATTTTCCCCCCATTTCTACCCTTCCTCCTCTCAAAATAGCATATATTCTGATTGCCCCATTCCCCAGTCAGCCCTCCCTTCTGTCACCCCACTTCCCCCATCCCTTTTTCCCTTCCTTGCTTGTAAGGCAAGATAGATTTTTATGCCCCATTGCCTCTATATCTAATTTCCTAGTTGCATGTAAAAACTTTTTTTGAACATCTGCTTTTAAAACTTTGAGTTCCAAATTCTCTCCCTTCTTCACTCTCCACCCACCCTCCCTAAGAAGGCAAGCAATCCAACATAGGCCACATGTGTATTGTTATGCAAAACCCTTCCACAATACTCATGTTGTAAAAGGCAAACTATACTTTGCTCTGTCTTATCCTATTCCTGTTTATTCAATTTTCTCCCTTGACCCTGTCCCTTTTCAAAAGTGTTTGCTTTTGATTACCTCCTCCTCCTATCTGTCCTCCCTTCTATCATCCCCCCTTTTTTATCTTCTTCCTCCTTCTTTCCTGTGGGGTAAGATACCCAACTGAGTGTGTGTGTTATTACCTCCTCAGGTCAAATCCAATGAGTGCAAGATTCACTTATTCCCCCTCACCTGCTCCCTCTTCCCTCCCTACAGAACTGCTTTTCCTTGCCACTTTTATGCAAGATAATTTACTCCATTCTATCTCTCCCTTTTTCCCTCTCTCAATATATTCCTCTCTCATCCCTTAATTTAATTTTTTTTTTAGATATCATCCCTTCATATTCAACTCACTCTGTGCCCTCTGTTTATATATATACATGTGTGTGTGTGTGTGTGTATGTATGTATGTATGTATGTATGTATACTCCCTTAAGCTCCCCTAATACTGAGGTCCAATGAATTATACACATCATCTTTCCGTGTAGGAATGTAAACAAAATAGTTCCACTTTAGTAAGTCCCTCATGATTTCTCTTTTTTGTTTATCTTTTCATGCTTCTCTTGATTCTTGCATTTGAAAGTCAAATTTTCTATTCAGCTCTGGTCTTTTCACTGAGAAAGCTTAAAAGTCCTGTATTTTTTTTTGAAAGTCCATATTTTGCCTTGGAGCATGATACTCAGTTTTGCTGGGTGGGTGATTCTTGGTTTTAATCCTAGCTCCATTGACATTTGGAATATCATATTCCAAGCCCTTTGACCCCTTAATGGAGAAGCTGCTAGATCTTGTATTATCCTCATTGTGTTTCCACAATACTCAAACTGTTTCTTTCTGGCTGCCTGCAGTATTCTCTCCTTGACCTGGGAACTCTGGAATTTGGCGAAAATATGCCTAGGAGTTTTCTTTTTGGAATCTATTTTCAGGAGGCGATCAGTGGATTCTTTCAATTTATATTTTACCATCTGGCTCTAGAATAGTGGGGCAATTTTCCTTGATAACTTCTTGAAAGACGATGTATTGGTTCTTTTTTCTATCATGGCTTTCAGGTAGTCCACTAATTTTTAAATTATGTCTCTTGGATCTATTTTCTAGGTTAGTGGTTTTTCCAATGAGATATGTCACATTGTCTTCCATTTTTTCATTCCTTTGGTTCTGTTTTATAATATCCAGATTTCTCATAAAGTCACTAGCTTTCACCTGCTCCAGTCTCATTTTTAAGGTGGTATTTTCTTCTGTGCTCTTTTAGACATTCTTTTCCATTTGGCTAATTTTGCCTTTTAAGGCATTCTTCTTCTCATTGGCTTTTTGGAGCTCTTTAGACATTTGGGTTAGTCTATTCTTTAAGGTGCTATTTCCTTCAGTATTTTTTGGGTCTCCTTTAGCAAGTTGTTGACTTGCTTTTCATGGTTTTCTTGCATCACTCTCATTTCTCTGTCCAATTTTCCCTCTACTTCTCTTACTTGCTTTTCCAAATCCTTTTTGAGCTCTTCCGTGGCCTCAGAGCAATTCATATTTTTCTTGGAAGCTTTTGATGTAGGCCCTTTGACTTTGTTGCTTTCTTCTGGCTGTATGTTTTGATCTTCTTTGTCACCAAAAAAAGATTATAGAGTCTGAATCTGAGTCTGTATCCTTTTTCACTGCCTGGCCATGTTCCCAGCCAACAACTTGACCTTTGAGCCTTTTGTCAGGGTATGACTGTTTGTAGAGTAGAGAGTGCTGTTTCCCAAGCTTTAGGGGATGCGCTGCTGTGCTCAGAGCTACTTCTACTGTGCTGTCACAGCAAGCTCTGCCACATCAGCACTCCTCCTCCCCCAGGAACCACCAACCAGGATTGTGACCCAGATCAAAGCAGGACAAAGCAAGCCCTGCACTCCCTCTCTGGTCTGCCACTTGATTCCTCCCATTGTGTGAGCCAGGGACTCAGGAAACAGTTGGTTCTGGAGCTCTGGTAGCAGCTGCAGGAGCTTCCTGTTGCTGCTGTCACCACTGCTGCACCACCTCTGCCACCCCCAGGGCTGCTGGCCAGCCCACTCTCTAACCCTATCTAGCATTTTTTTTTACCCATTAACCTGCTCCATGGTGTTTGGTGTTTGTGGGTTGAGAAGTCTGGTAACTGCCACAGTTTAATGATGCATGGCCCTAAGGCCTGCTCCAATGGACTCCTGGTCTGGTCCATCCTGGCACAGACTGTGCTGGGCTGTGCTCCACTCCCAGCACTGTGCGATAGACTCTTCCCAGTGACCATCCATGCTGTCATGGGCTGGAAACCTGCTTCCCTCTGTTATTTCATCAGCTCTGTGGCTCTAGAGTTTGGTCAGAGTCATTTTTTATAGGTGTTTGGAGGCATTTGGGTGAGAGCTTAAGTAAGTCCCTGCTTTCCAGCTGCCATCTTGGCTCCTCCCCTGTAAAGGCCTCTTTTTATAGGTGGGAACACACCAGCTCCCACAGCTACCTATCCCACTCTGGGAGAGTTCTTATTTTTCCTGGCAAGTTGAATATTTAAGCAGCATAAATTTAGTTATGGTCCTCTTTTTTCAATGGCTTTCCTAAAACATGGTATCCAGAATTGTAGTCTGACCAGGGAAGAGTAAATCAGAAACCTTATCCCCTGTGTTCTT
Source organism: Trichosurus vulpecula (assembly GCF_011100635.1). Lineage (NCBI taxonomy): Eukaryota > Metazoa > Chordata > Mammalia > Diprotodontia > Phalangeridae > Trichosurus > Trichosurus vulpecula. The sequence goes on along the minus strand of NC_050580.1, from coordinate 12,620,781 downwards.
GACATATTCCTCTTTTAATGCAGCTTAGTAGTATATTTGGCCTCTGGGAATCTCTGGACTTATACTATCTAACCCACCTACCTCCTGCCATGTTTTATGAAGATTAGTTTGATACTTCTACTCAATTTCATCATCATTTAATCAGTTCATTGTGATTTGGTGGATATCAGTAACTGTATTAGTGAATTAAACAGAATAGAATTAAGTTTGAATTAGTTATGTTAGTTAATGCTGTTGGGATAAGAATTGTGATTGATTAATCCACCTGTACAGATGATTATACTAATTGTATTTTATTTATCAGTTAGATTCATACTGCATTAGGTCTATTAAGAGAAATTACAATTCATTATTTCCTCCATTCCACTGTAAGTATAGTACTTTAAATAAGGTTCATTTGCCCCTCCACCCCTGTGAATCTCTACCCTACATTCCCTAGTGGCCTTTGCTTTGAACTCCTTGGTCCCTAGGATACCTCTGGCAAACACTAGTGTTTGATGGTCTTCAGAAGGCCTGAGACCTTGCTGACAGGGTCTTATGACTTGTGGAAGGCCCTGAGATATTGTTAACAGGGTCTTATGACCTTTGAAAAGCCCCACTAAGATGACCTGCAGTTGCTGGCCTTTAGTTAATGGCCTGTAACTGATGACCTGCTGACAAAGTGGTTGTAATTGATGGACATTACCCTTAACCACTCACAATAGCTCCCTCACTTCTGGATATTAGCCAATTATAGGCATTTTAATGCTTCTGAAGGAACTTCCTAAGGCCTAGGGGACCTCCCAGGGACTCCCAAAAGTTTATAAAATCCCTCAGCCCCTTAGAATCAGGGTCTTGACCATGAGGAAGGTCTTGGACCCAATTAATTAGGGACCACTAGTGTTCCTAATAAATTGATTGATCATGCTTAGAGCTCTTTTTCAGTGACTTTTGGTGCAGGTTGGAATTTTGGGGCCCACAATTTTTCAGATGAACTCTTGTTTAGCCACATCTCCTCTATTTTGTACTTGGGAGTTGAGTTACTGAATCTGTGTCAAACTTTGCATTGATAACTACTGTTTCATCTTATTAAATTTAGTCCAGTGTTTCTATCCCTTCTTTCATTCTTCTCTTTTTCCCAATCTAGCTTTAAAAAGTGTTTTTTTTTTGTTTTGTTTTGTTTTCATCTCTGGCATTCTTCTTTTGCCTCTGGTCATTCTGAGTATGACCTTTCCTGATACTTATAAAAAAACAGGCTGAATTCTTGTGCCCATTTTCCAGTACGGTCCTTACTTTCATTTCCTTGGATGCTCAAGTCACTGTTTTAGGAATCCTTTTGCTGTGTTTCAATGTCATCTTGGCCCTTAGGCAATGAACAAACACCAGGACTAAGCAACCAATAGATGATTGGTGTTACAGGGTCATATGAAACAAAAGTACAAGTCACTCACTCTCTTACTTTTGCGGTGGACAAGGGACATCATAAGCAGGATAGAGAGAAGTTGCTTTAAAAATGGAGAGCATGGGGGTGGAGCCAGAATGGCAGAGAGAATCTAGGAAGTTGCCTGAGCTTTGCCCAGTTTCCCTCAGAAACAACTTAGTTAAGCTTGTAAAAGAATTCTGGAGTGACAGAATCCACAAAAACATGGAGTGAAACAATTTTCCAGCCCAAGGTAACTTAGAAGGACTTCAGGGAAGGTCTATCTCACTTGGATAAAAGGGAAGTGCAATCCAGTGCACAGAAAGCATGTGATCAGGTCCCTGGCCACCAGCACAAGAAGCTTGGGACAGTACCTCTGTACTCCAGGAGCAGAGCTCAACTTTAAAAAATGAGCAAAATTTTTAAAAAGAGCTATTACTATACATGGAAATCTACTATGGTGACAGGAGATCAAAACACAAACTCAGAAGAGGGCAACATCATCAAAATGCCTACATGTGAAGCCTCAAAGGGTTATATGAATTGGCCTCAAGCCAAAAATGTCTTCTTGGAAGAGTTCAAAAAGGATTTTAAAAATCAAGTAAGAGAAGTAGAAGAAAAATTGGAAAAAGAACTGAGTTGTGCAAGAGAATTATGAAAAAAGAGTCAACAGTTTGGAAAAGGAAGGACAAAAGTTGACTGGAGAAAACAACTCCTTACAAAATAGAATTGGCCAAATGGGAAAAAAACAGTCCACTGAAGAAAACAACTCCTTTAAAAGTAGAGTTGGCCAAATGGAGAAGGAGGCTCAAAAGCTAATTGAAGAAAACAATTCCTTAAAAATTAGAATTGACCTGCCCCCAAAGAATTCATATAAGAACTTTACAAACAACTTTAAAAATCATATGAGAGAGACTGAGGAAAAAAAATTAAAAATAAGAACAATCCAAGAAAAGCAAGAAGATTATGAAAAGAAAGTCATCCAACTAGAAAAGAAGTTCCAGAATCTTAAGGAAGAAAACAACTCCTTGAAAATTAGAACTGGGCAAGGAGAAGCCTGTGAAGTTATAAGAGACCGAGACATAATAAAACAAAATATAAAGAATTAAAAAAAATAGAAGAGAATGTGAAACATCCTATAAGAAAAACAACTGATCTGGAGAACAAATCAAGAAGAGAAAACACGAACTATTTGGAAAAATAAGTGAAGAACAAGTTTTGCCGAATTCCTTTTGTGCCACAAATATGGTGCTGATACCTAAATCAGGAAGAGGCAAAACAAAGAAAGTAAATTCTAGACCAATTTCCCTAATGAATATTGATGCAAAAATTTTAAATAAAATATTAACAAAGAGATTATAGAAAATTTTTCATGAGGATAATATACTATGACCAGGTGGGATTTATATCAGGAATGAAGGGCTGGTTTAATATTAGGAAAACTAATAGCCTAACTGACCATAGCAATAACAAACCAAAAACCAACAGAAATTATATGATCATCTTAATGGATGCAGAAAAAGCTTTTGACAAGTGCAGCATCCATTCCTATTGAAAGCACTAAAGAGCATAGGAAGCAAGACAGCTTTCCTTCTAATAAGTAGTATCTGCCTAAAACCATCAGCAAGCATTATCTGTAATAGGGTTAAGCTAAGCCTTCCCAATCAGATCAGGAGTGAAACAAGGATGCCCATTATCACCACTCTTATTCAGTATTGTACTGGAAATATTAGATTTTGCAATAAGAAAAGAGAAAGAAATTGAAGGAATTAGAATAGACAATGAGGAAACAAAACTGTAATTCTTTGCAGATGGTATGATATACTTAAAGAATCCTAGAGAATCAACTATGAAACTACTTGAAATAATTAACAATGTTAGCAAAGTTGCAGATATAAAATAAATCCACATAAATCATCAGCATTTCTGTACTTTACCAACAAAGTCCAGCATCAAGAGACAGAAAGAGAAATTCCATTTAAAGTAAAGTAACTGTAGACAACATAAAATATTTGGAAGTCTACCTGCCAAGACAAACCCAGAAACCATATGAATACAATTATAAAACACTTTTTGCACAAATAAAGTCCCATTTAAACAATTGGAAAAATATGAATTGCTTATGGGTAGGTCAAGCTGATATAATAAAAATGACAATTCTACTTAAATTAATTTGCGTATTCAGTGCCATACCAATCAAACTACCAAAAGTATTTTATAGAGACAGAAAAAATAATAACAATATTCATCTGGAAGAACAAAAGGTCAAGGATATTAAGGGAATTAATGAAAAAATGCAAAGAAAGGTAGCCTAGCTACCAAATCTACAAATATATTATAAAGCATCAATCACCAAAACTATTTAGTACTGGCAAAGAAATAGAATGGTCCATTTGAACTAACTGTAGACAATATAAAGTTATGTACACAGATTATGTACACAAAACATAGTAATAAATGATTATAATAATCTACTGTTTGAAAAACCCTGAAACTCCATCTTCTGGGGCAAGAACTCAGTATTTGAGAAAAACCATTGTGAAAACTGGAAAATAATATGGCAGAAACTAGGCATAGATCAACATCTCACACCATATACCAAGATAAGGTCACAATGGGTATGTGATTTAGACATAAAGGGTGATACTATAAGCATAGTAGGAGAGCAAGGGATAGTTTACCTGTCAGATCTATGGAGAAGGGAAGAACTTGTGGCCAAATAAGAGAAAGAGATTTCCATTAATGCAAAATGGAAAATTTTGATTACATTAAAGTAAAAAGGTTTTGTACAAGCAAAACCAATGCAACCAAGTTTAGAAGGAAAGTGGAAAGATGGAAAAGACTAGCAAGAGTCCTGCAGCCATGTTTAAACTCAGGAAGATGAGCCTTCCTGACCCCAGGTGCAGCACTCTCTACATTATGGTGCCACCTAGCTGCACTGAACATTGTCGACCTGAAAGTATCACATATAGAAATTATTCAACTTATTACCTTTGGTATTTAAAAACCACTTCAAAGTTAACAATTACATTAAAAAATGTAGTTTCTAACATATGCCAGTCATGATGTTAAGCGTTTTGAAATCAGTATACCACTTTGATCCCAAAACAACAACCATTATTATTTTCCCTTTACAAATCAGGAAACAGGTCAAACAGATATATAAAATACATTTTTGAAACTGAACAGAGAAGTATGAAGTTTACCTAGAGCAGAGGCTAGTTTCTTAGTAATGAGAATTCTTGGAGGCAGGGCTTAGGGAATGCTTGCCACAGGCCTAATCTGTCTACCTCTCCCTTCCCCCACAACTGTAGAATTTACTGAGCCTAGGGTGGTTTGCAGCTGCTGGGACAGGATGGGCAGAATGTGTAGGACCTGGGTGACATTTCCAAGCTTTGCCTAGAAGGGTGGGCTAGAGACATGCCCAGGGGCACAGAACTGTCAGAGCTACTGCCAGTCTGTGAATTGCTGCCCCTCCCCTTTTTTCTCCAGGTGGGGAAGGGTGATTTAAGTTTTCTCTACAATTCTCCAGCATTCTCTTCTCTTAATTGGATCTGGGATTAGAGGAGTTAACAAAAACCCTTATGGCTGTTAAAAATTCCCACACTGAGATACTCTTTTAACTCTGAGGAGAGAGTGGGGAATGACAAGTGATCAGGATTGGGAGGTGTTTTAACATGAGTGAGGATTCCTGGAGTTACCTATAGTCTCAGGAGCTTTCTCCCAAAATTCCAACTAATTAGTTTCCAAACTTTTTAATGATTAATCCCAGAATCTGCTAATATGTTTTTAGCTCTGTTTCCATTGTAATTCTGAGTTGGCCAGACTGGGAATCACAAGGAAAAGTTTTGTTTGTTTCCCTAGCTGCAGCCTTTAGAAATCTCTGGCTGCCTGCATTTTAAATTTCACAAAGTAATAGGCTCATTTCACATCACACAAGATAGACACAGACACACACCAACAAACAAACTGACAATTCACAACAGGACAAATACAAACTGAGCTCACAATTTAAGGACAGGGAGAGGGAGAATTAGAGTCTTGTTAGAAACTCCCACCACGAATTGGCTATTATTATTTTGAGGAAAGGGGGTTGAGGAATTTGCAAGGATCTAAGACCTGACAGGGTAAGAGTGGATGGGTGGTCAGATTCTGCAACCTTTGCTCAGAGCACCTCTATTAGGGTCTTTGGGGAAGCCTTGGAATCCCTGATGTTTCTGATTTCCCATAACCTGCATCCAGAGTGTAGCTGTCCTCAAAAACAGAGCTCTTAAGGGAAGGGAGGAAGGGGAGGGGAGGAGGCAATGGCAGCAGAACAAAGTTAGCCTCCTTAAGGCTAGGGCAGGTAAGGGAAGGTGAGGAGGGAGGGGGTAATGGCAAAGTGCAGTTATCCTCCCAAGAGTCAGAGGCTTTAAGGGAAGGGAGGGAGGAAGAAGGCAAGGCATAGGGCAGAAAGAGTGGAGAAACAACTGTGGCTGGAGTTGTTGGACAAAAGGGGAGAGTGAGGTGGAGAGAATTAGCCAATACTGGGGGTGATGCTGAAGCAGCTTTGCAAGCCTTAAGAGAAGAGGCTTCTGCCTTTTGTTTTCACTCAGCCATCTCAGCAAACCCAAGGTGAAAACATTCCCACTCCTAGCTAGATGTTTTATTGGCCTTTAAACTTAATTTGGTTTTAAGATAAAGTAATTTTGACCAGTCCGAAAGAGCCCTATTGTGGCCAACATAACTTGGGGCTATCTTTAGTTAACAGACACTAGTGCTGGCAATATTTGTACTAATTTCCAAAGATCAATCTACAAAGGGGACTGAATTAATCCAAAGCAATCTAACACAAAGTGGTTCCCACCCCCACAGCTAGCTTTAAAGGGAAATATCAGACTTCAACCAAAGTAGTGGTAGTCCTTTGGAAGCTGGGAAGAGGGAGAACTTACCTGACCCCAGCAAGGCCAAGACTCCAGGAAAAAAATGGACCCTGAGGCGCCTGAATCATTAGCATTGGCCAGTTTGGGCTGCTGTTCTGTCTTTGTCCTATTCCATCAGTTCCAATCTGAGTCATGGAACCATAACTGTCGACCTGAAAATTTGGTTAAAGGAGGCAAACAAGCTAGGTGATATGTAAATTCATAATGTTTATTCCCTTAAAGCTAGCAAAGATAGCTTACTTATTTGTACAAGGAGCCAGAGCACTAAGTTCTGACTGTCTGAAAAAAAGAATGAAAAGACTTAAATGCATTTCAGGACACTCCCAACTCAGCATGTCTGTGTCACTCAAAATTTATGACCTCCAAGTATGTTTAATCACAGTATGAGAAAGGAATTTCTTAATTGGATAGGTGGTAAATACAGTAAGATAAGAGAGTTGACAAAGTATCAATTGAAATTACACCCCAGGATCTCTGTGTTTAGTTTACCATTAACATGCCATAACATAGTATATGTCCATAAAATATTAAGATAAGAAAAAGTCCCATTTTTCAAGATAGTGTTTTGGGTTAAGAGTCTCATCCTTAATGGCTATTAACAGAGGAAAGAATGTTCTTAAGTCAGCCCCATCTGGGCTTGTTGATATACGAGGAGGACAAAGAAGCTGTTAAGGTCCAGGCTTTGCCTCTGGTTGGTTATTTTAAGCTCTGGCCCTTATTGAAGTTACTAAATTGATATTAAATGATTATCAACATAGTAGTTGCTTACTGAAAGTTTAATTTAGAAAAGGCAGTGTGGCATCATAGAGAGTGCTCTTGATTTGAGTGGAGGAAGCTTGGCTTTGGATCCTACCTCTCTGGCTGAGGCAGCAGAAGAGTCCAGGAATGAGAGTGAGGGACAGTTTGAGCTGGCATAGGAGCCAAGAAGAGCCAGTTCAAGTTCCATCTCACATAAACACTTCCTGTAAAACCCTGAGCACAGCACTTTATCTTTTGATGCCACAGGCAATTCTGCAAGACTTTAAATTACAAAACAGCAGCTGAGCTGGCTTCTAAGATGGGGTTTCCACACCAAGTGATTAGTTACCTTAACTGAAGAAATCGCTGCCCTTTCTTTGCCCTCCTCCCTCTCCTCCCCCAATTATGAGATACTTGTGATGAGGTCAGGGAACCATATGTTTTTAGGGGTGCTCGAGACCCCAAAATCCTGACATGCTGGGTCTTGCTCAAATGAATTCGACTCAAGCCTTCTCAGCCAAAGGAAAAAAAAAAAAAACAAAGTTTATTACATTTGCCATAATGGGTTGTCTTAAGAAATCTGAACATTTGTGATGCTCGTTGTTTTCACGAGTGGGCCAGATAAAATCTACCTCAGGTTGAATCTGAGCACCTTCATGGAGGCAACATGAAACTTATATACAGAAAGATTGTGGGAGAGATCTAGGGTGGTCCTGAGGTGATGGGAGGAGGGGTTTAGGAAGGGTCTTGAGGAGCAGTCTAAGGAGGAGCTTGATGGGACTGGGGTGAGGTCAGACTCCAGGAACCAAGAGAATGGGATTAAGGGTGGGAAGTAGCTGAAGGCTACCTGGAGATATCAGACAATGTAGGGCTAGGCTAGTTTAAGGGTAACAGATAACTTTGATAAGATCAAGGGTGGGAGGTAGCTGGACAAGGGAGGGCTAGGCTAGGATAAGAGTAACCTAGAGATTTGGGCCTAGTGATAATGAAAGGCTTACGGCCTCAGGCAAAGGCCTCATTAAGTGGGAAAATTCAAGGAGAATTCAAGGGGGCTTGATCCTAAACCCTATCACTTTGAGATACAAAGACAAAAATGTAAAACAAAATCCTTCTTTCAAGAAGTTTATAATCCATTCGGCTTGGTGGGGAAAGGCGGGAAGTGAGGAAACCAACTTGCTCACATGTTATTTACAAAGTACAGTAAATACAATTATTTATTATTGCTTGTTTCTTTTTATTATTCTGATGAGCTACCATTTGGGAACATCAGGAAAGGCCAACAGTGTTTTCCTTTTATACCCCAAATTCAGTCTCTCTCTCCTTCCCCCCCCCCCCCCTGTCTCTCTCCTTTTCCCTTTCATTGTTTCCATTTCAGTTGGCCACAGGTGACATTCTCTATCTTGCTTTATATTTGCTTGTACTATTTTCCCTGCCTGGAATGCCCTCTATCAAGTTTTACCGCCCTAACGTAGTACTGCCCACTTAGCACGGAATGAATGTAAATACTAAATAGTAACTGTTTCTTTTGGGCAGAAACCCTGAGGGTCTTCCCCTTCCAGTTTGATTTTTTTTTTGAGTTTTTGATTAAAGGGGCCATCCCTTGATTAACTGCTTAAAAAGGCTTATTCACTGAATAGGGGTTACCTCATTCAAAGTGAGAACCTGAAAAAACCTTAGCCTGAAAGGATCAGGGTCTCCCAAATCATTCTGGGCCATGTCTGGTCATCCTGGTGACTATCAGGACACTGGACCCAGGTGGCTCTGGAGGAGAAAGTGAGGTTAGTGACTTTGTACAACCCTCCCTCACTCAAATCAAAGTCAATTGCAAATCATTTTGTCATTTCCCTGATGTCATAGTCCTCTTCCAGAACAAAGGACAAACACAACAACTGTGTAATGTATACCTAAGCTATTCCACTGGTCCCTGATTCTGTTTCTTAGCCAGTACCATATTATTTTGACGATTACCTCTTTGTACTATAGTTTAAAGTCTGATACTACTAGACTTCCTTCCTTTACACTTTTTACATTTGTCTCTTCATGTTTTTGATCTTTTGTTCTTCTAGATAAATTTTGTTATTACTGCTTCTAGATCTAAAGGTCAGTTCTTTGGTAGTTTGATTGGTATGGCATGGAATTAATACATTTAGACAGAATTGATATTTTTATTATTTTTACTTGGCCTACCCATAAGCAATTAAAATATTTTTCAAAATGAGAGAAGCAAAGTGAGATTCCCCAGTAGTATACTTTTACGGTCTATCCCTCTTGTAATTCACTTAACTTTTCCTTTAAGAATTTGAATGCTACACCATTTGGTGCTTATATATTTAGCCCTGATATTACTTAATTGTCCATTGCACCTTTTGTAAAATATAGTTTCTCTGCTTATTTCTTTTAATTAGATCTCTTTTTCCTTTTGCCTTTTTTTTTGTTTGTTTGTTTTTTGGCAGGGCAATTGGGGTTAAGTGACTTGCCCAAGGTCACACAGCTAGTACATGTATCAAGTGTCTGAGGCCGGATTTGAACTCAGGTTCTCTTGACTCCAGGGCCTGTGCTCTACTCACTGTACCACCTAGCTGCCCCTTTCCTTTTGCTTTGTCTAAGAACATGATTGCTACCCCTTATTTTAGCTCTCAGTGTGTCTTTCTGTTTCAAGGGAGTTTCTTATTATGAACCTATTGTTGGATTCTGGTTTCTAATCCATTCTGCTAACAATTTCCATTTTATGGGTGAGTTCATCCATTTCACATTCACAATTATCATTACTAATTGTGAATTCCTCCATTCTATTTTCTTCTGTTTATCCTTCTCTCTTTTTTTTTACCCTGTAACTTCTCAAAAGTTGCTTCTGACCACCATCTCTCCTAATCTGCCTTTCCTTCTTTCACTCCCCATCTTTCTCTTATTTCCTTCCCCTCGTACTTCCCTGTTGGGTAAGATCAATTTCTACACTCAACCAACTGAGTGTGTGTGTGTGTGTGTGTGTGTGTGTGTGTTCTTTCCTCATTGAACTAATTCTGGTGAAAGTGCAATTCAAATATTATCTGCTACCTCACCATATTTTCTCCTCCACTATAAAAGGAAAAAACCCTTAAAATTGGTGAAATTATTTCACTTTCTTTACAATTATTGATACAATTTTATATTTAAATCTTCAATCCAGTTTTGAGAATTTATACTAAAATAGTCAAAACCTGAATTTCCATACTAGATACATTTAGAAGTGGTCAGAAGGGAGGGGAGAAGTAGCAAGTGGAAAACAGTAAGATAAGGGAGGGGAATAAAGAGGGAAGGTAAACTGAGGAAGGTGGTAGTCAAAAGCAAAACTTTGTTGAGGAGGAGAAGGGGAAAGGGAGAAATAAAAGCATAAACGGGGGAAATAGGATGGAGAAAAAGACACAGATAGAAATCATAACTCTGAACGTGAATGGGATGAACTCTCTCATAAAACAGAAGTGGATAGCAGAATGGATTAAAAACCATAATCCTACAATATGCTGTTTACAAGAAACACATTTGAAATAGGGGGACACACACAGGGTAAAGGTTAAAGGCTGGAGTAAAATATATTGCACCTCAGCTAAAGTAAAAAAAGCAGGTGTAGCAATCCGAATCTCAGACAAAGCAAAAGTAAAGATAGATTTAATTAAAAGAGATAAGGAAGGACATTATATCTTGCTAAAAGGCACCATAAACAATGAAGCAATATCATTGCTTAACATATATGCACCAAGTGGTAAGGCATACAAATTCATAGAGGAGAGGTTAAGGAAGTTACAGGAAGAAATAGACAGTAAAACAATAATATTGGGAGACCTCAACCTCCCCCTTTCTGAACTTGATAAATCTAACCTCAAAATAAATAAGAAAGAAGTTAAGGAGGTAAACAGAATTTTAGAAAAGGCAGATATGACAGACCTCTGGAGAAAACTGAATGGGGATAAAAAGGAATATACTTTCTTCTCAGTGGTACATGGCACATACTCAAAAATTGACCGTGTACTAGGGCATAAAAACCTCACAATCCAGTGCAGAAAGGCAGAAGTAGTCAAAACACACTTTTCAGATCATGATGCAATAAGAATTATTTGTAACAAAGAACCATGGAAAAATAAGCTAAAAATTAATTGGAAACTAAATAATCTAATTCTAAAGAATGACTGGGCCAAAGAACAAATCAGAGAAACAATAATTTCATTCAAGAGAATGACAATAATGAAACAACATACCCAAACTTATGGGATGCAGCAAAAGCAGTTCTTAGGGGAAGTTTTATATCCCTAAATGCTTACATGAATAAAATAGGGGAAAAGGAGATCAATGATCTGGGCATACAGCTGACAAAGCTAGAAAAAGAGCAAATTGAAAACCCCCAATTAAATACCAAATTAGAAATACTGAAAATCAAAGGAGAGATTAATAAAATTGAAACCAAGAAAACTATTGAATTAATAAATAAAACAAAGAGCTGGTTTTATGAAAAAACCAATAAAATTGATAAACCTTTGGCCAATCTGATTAAAAAAAAGAAAGAAGAAAATCAAATTACCAGTATCAAAAATGAAAAGGGTTAGGTCACCTCTAATGAAGAGGAAATCAAAACAACAATTAGGAATTATTTTGCCCAACTGTATGCCCATAAATTTGACAACCTTAGAGATATGGATGAATATCTACAAAAACATAAACTGCCCAGGTTAACAGAAAAGGAAGTAAAATTTCTTAATAACCCCATCTCAGAAAAAGAAATTGAGCATGCCATCAATGAACTCCCTAGGAAAAAATCTCCAGGGCCAGATGGTTTTACAGGTGAATTCTATCACACATTTAAAGAACAACTAATTCCAATACTTTATAGACTATTTGGGAAAATAGGTGAAGAAGGAGTCCTACCAAATTCTTTTTATGACACAAATATGGTACTAATACTCAAACCAGGTAGAGTCAAAACAGAGAAAGAAAATTATAGACCAATTTTTCTAATGAATATTGATGCAAAAATTTTAAATAAAATATCAGCAAAAAGATTGCAGCAACTTATCACGAGAATAATACATTATGACCAGGTAGGATTTATTCCAGGAATGCAAGGCTGGTTCAATATTAGGAAAAGTATTAGCATAATTGACCATATCAACAACAAAACTAGCAGAAACCATATGATCATCTCAATAGATGCAGAAAAAGCCTTTGACAAAATACAACACCCATTCCTATTAAAAACACTAGAAAGCATAGGAATAAATGGAACCTTCCTTAAAATTATAAATAGCATCCACCTAAAACCATCAACAAGCATTATTTGTAATGGGGATAGGCTAGATGCATTCCCAATAAGATCAGGGGTGAAACAAGGATGTCCATTATCACCCCTACTATTCAATTTGGTACTGGAAATGTTAGCTGTAGCAATAAGAGAAGAAAAAGAAATTGAAGGAATTAGAATAGGAAAAGAAGAAACTAAATTATCACTTTTTGCAGATGATATGATGATTTATTTAGAGATTCCTAGAGAATCAAGTAAAAAACTACTTGAAATAATAAACAACTTTAGCAAAGTTGCAGGATATAAAGAAAAACCTACATAAATCCTCAGCATTCCTATACATTACTGACAAAGCCCAACAGCAAGAGATAGAAAGAGAAATTCCATTCAAAGTTACTGTAGACACTATAAAATATTTGGGAGTCTACATGCCAAGACAAACCCAGGGCGTATATGAACATAACTATGAAACACTTTTCACGCAAATCAAGTCAGATCTAAATAAATGGAAAAATATCAGTTGCTCATGGTTAGGCTGAGCTAATATAATAAAAATGACAATTTTACCTAAATTAATCTATCTATTCAGTGCCATACCAATTGAACTACCAAAAAATTGTTTTACTGAGCTGGACAAAATAATAACAAAATTCATCTGGCAAAACAAGAGGTCTAGAATATCTAGGGTATTAATGAAAAGAAATGCTAGAGAAGGTGGCCTAGCCATACCAGATATTAAACTGTACTACAGAACAGCAGTCATCAAAACTACCTGGTACTGGCTAAGAAATAGCGGTGTGGATCAGTGGAATAGGATAGGAATACAAGATGGAGAAGTCAACAACTCTAGCAATCTACTTTTTGATAAACCCAAAGAGGCCAGCTTCTGGGCTAATAATTCACTATTTCACAAAAACTGTTGGGAAAATTGGAAAATGGTAGGGCAGAAACTGGGCATAGATCAATATCTTATACCATATACCAGAATAAAGTCAAAATGGGTTCATGATTTAGGAGTAAAGGCTGATAATATAAGTAATTTGGGAGAGCAAGGAATAATTTACTTATTAGATTTATGGAAAAGAAAAGAATTCATGACCCAAGAAGAGTTAGAGAGCATTACAAAATGCAAAATGGATAATTTTGATTATGTTAGATTGAAAGGTTTTTGTACAAAAAAAGCCAATGCAACAAAAATTAGGAGGGAAGCAGAAAATTGGGAGAAAATCTTTGCAACTAGTATCTCTGATAAAGGCCTCATTTCTAAAATATACAGGGAACTGAGCCAAATATATAGGAATACAAGCCATTCCCCAATTGAGAAATGGTCAAAGGATATGAACAGGCAGTTTTCAGAGGAAGAAATTAAAGCTATCTGTAGGCATTTGAAAAAATGCTCTAAATTACTACGATTAGAGAAATGCAAATCAAAACAACTCTTAGGTACCACATTCCTCCTGTCGGATTGGCTAAAATAACAAAACAGGAAAATGATAAATGCTGGCGAGTATGTGGGAAAATTGGAACATTGTTACATTGCTGGTGGAGATGATCCAGCCATTTTGGAGAGTAATTTGGAACTATGCCCAAAGGGCCACAGGAATGTTCATACCCTTTGACCCAGCAATACCACTTCTAGGGTTGTATCCCAAAGAAATCACACAAGCGGGAAAAGGACCCATACGTACAAAAATATTTATAGCGGCTCTTTTTGTCGTAGCCAAAAATTGGAAATCAAAGGGATGCCCATCAATTGGGGAATGGCTGAACAAGCTGTGGTATATTAAGGTAATGGAATACTATTGTGCCATACGAAATGGGAATGATATGGACCTCATAACAACCTGGAAAAACCTACACGACATAATGCTGAGTGAGCGGAGCAGAGCCAGGAGAACACTGTACACAACCACAGATATATGGATTCCGTGAGGACCAACCCTGACAAACTTCGCTCTTCTCAGCAACACAAGGTGCAAGGACAACTCCAAAGGACTCACGATGGAGAATGCTATCTACATCCAGAGAAAGAACTATGAAGTATGAATGCAGAATGAGGCACATTCATGCTCGCCTTTTTTTCTCTTCTTTTGTTTTTGTTTTTGGGGTTTTTTTTTTGGTTCTGTTTCTTCTTTCTCATGATTCATTCCATTGGTCATAATTCTTCTCCACAACTTGACTAGTGTATAAATTAATTCAATGTGAAGTTACACGTGGTAGTTATATGAGATTCCATGCTGTCATGGGGAGGGAGTGGGGAGTGAGGGGAGAAAATCTGGAACTCAAAATTATATAGAACCGCGTGTTGTAAACTAAAAATAAAAAAAAATAGAAGTCAATGATATACATATGTACATAGTGCTTAGAGGAAAAAAAATCTAATCCTGCTTCTTTCTTAAAATTTACCTTTCCATTTATTTAGAGAACTTTTACTTTACGTCTTTTCTTTATACTTTGTCTAATTCCTCCTTTTGGAGTATATCATCCCTATATTATAATTTGATCATAAATTATAAGTAAAAAATTATTACTCTCCTTCCAAATTCCTATAATCTCCAAGCCTCCAAAATCTACTAAAACTTAGAAGTTCTATAAACTTTGATTATCTGACTTTATTTCTGTATTTCCAATGTAGCAAAGGCTGAAATGACAGGAAAAAATTATATTGCAGGTTTTTTTCTCTTTTCTTATGACTTTAATCTCCTGCTGAAAGCCAAAATTGGGACCTAATCCTACTGTTTCAAGCATGAAACTTCATTAATTTTTCCAAGCATTCTAAACTCTTTGGCTGTAGTCTTTTAGCAGATTTTATGGCTTGCTGCATTTTCTCTTTTAGAAATCTTTCAAGGTAACAGAATCTATAAATAACAAACATAGGACAGAAGACAAAGATTTTTTCCACATTTTAGAAAGACACAAAACAGATCCAAAATGAAAAGACACAAAAAGTATGCACAATTTTTCAATTGTAATTGAAAGTTCCTTTTTCAGGCTAGTTTTGGAACCCATTTGGATTTTTATATATTTTAACATTATTTTTCCAGGGGGGAATACCATAGAGGAACCCATAAATCTTCTCCAGGCCTGGGGGAAAAACTAATCTTAGACTACCACACTCCCTCGGGCAAACCAAATCAAACCCTTTACTTCCTCAATTCCTGAGCCAAATTAAATTTAAACCTCCCAGAAAAACTGAATCTATACCTAAACTTCCCCAATCCCTGGGGTGGGTCCAAACCTAAACTGCCCCAGTCCCTGTGATGAGGTTTTGAGATTCATGCTGGACCCCTAGAAGGATAAGACCATGTCTTTGAACACAACCCAGCCCCTGATCTGTCCCACACATTTCTACCTAGAGATTTGTTAAACCTGAAAATGTGGTTGAAGGAAACAACAGAGCTAGGTTATAGGAAAATTCATATTACTTATATATTATTTATTCATTCCCTTTAAACATAGCAGACAGACATGATCATGGATTGAGCCGGACAGAGTCTGACTGACTTGTACAGAGGAATGAATATTTTTTTAGAACAGACATAATTCAGCATGTTACTCAATTTTATGATCTCGATGTATGTTTAACCATGATACAAGGATTTCCCTTAATGGAAAAGGGTTGTAAAGAATGTTGATGGGGGTGGAGCCAAGATGGCGCCTGGAAAGCAGGGACTAGCATGAGCTCCCTGCCAAGTCCCTCCAAAAACCTATAAAAGTGGCTCTGAACCAATTCCAGAACTGCAGAACCCACAAAACAGCAGAGGGAAGCAGGGCTCCAGCCCAGGACAGCCTGGATGGTCTCTGGGTGAGGTCTATCCCACACGGAGCTGGTAGCACAGTGGAGCAGAGTGGAGCAGAGCCCAGTGTGAGTGGCGCAGACCAACCAGACCAGGAGCCAGGCGGAGTGTGCCCTAGCACCCTGAATCAGTGAGCTGCAGCAGTTACCAGACTTCTCAACCAACAAACAACAAAGACAATAGAGAAGGTTAGTGGGAACAGCTGCAGGAGCGGAAGGAGTTCCCAGTTCAGCTATCATCCCAGGGGCAGTGGAGGTGGGGCAGCTACAGAAGTACAGCTTCAGTTACTTCCGGCCCCAGGCCCACCTGGTGGGAGGAATTAAGTGGCGGATCAGAGCAGGAGTGAAGAGCCTGATGAAGATCTAAGTCCAGTCCGGGTTGGGGGTTCTTGGGGAAGGAGGAGTGCTGGTGGGGCAGAGCTGGCACATCCCCCCAAGCTGGGAACATAGTTCTCTAAATTCTACAAGCAGTCATGCCCCACTGAAAAACTCAAGAGTCAATTTAGATGGCTGAGAATATGGTCATGCAGCAAAAACGCACCCAGATTCAGTCTCAGACTTTGGATTCTTCCTTCGGTGACAAAGAAGACCAAAACATACAGACAGAAGAAGTCAACAAAGTCAAAGATCCTGCAACAAAAGCCTCCAAGAAAAACATGAACTGGTCCCAGGCCATGGAAGAGCTCAAAAAGGATTTGGAAAAGCAAGTTAGAGAAGTAGAGGAAAAATTGGGAAGAGAAATGAGAAGGATGTGAGAAAACCATGAAAAACAAGTCAATGACTTGCTAAAGGAGACTCAAAAAAATACTGAAAAATATACTGAAGAAAACAACATCTTAAAAAATAGACTAAGTCAAAAGGCGAAATAGCTCCAAAAAGCCAATGAGGAGAAGAATGCCCTGAAAGGCAGAATTAGCCAAATGGAAAAGGAGGTCCAAAAGACCACTGAAGAAAATACTACCTTAAAAATTAGATTGGAGCAAGTAGAAGCTAGTGACTTTATGAGAAATCAGGATATTATAAAACAGAACCAAAGGAATGAAAAAATGGAAGACAATGTGAAATATCTCCTTGGAAAAACCACTGACCTGGAAAATAGATCCAGGAGAGATAATTTAAAAATTATTGGACTACCTGAAAGCCATGATCAAATAAAGAGCCTAGATATCATCTATCAAGAAATAATCAAGGAGAACTGCCCTGATATTCTAGAGCCACAGGGCAAAATAGAAATTGAAAGAATCCACCGATCGCCTCCTCAAATAGATCCCAAAAAGAAATCTCCTAGGAATATTGTTGACAAATGCCAGAGCTCCCAGATCAAGGAGAAAATTCTGCAAGCAGCCAGAAAAAAACAATTTGAGTATTGTGGAAACACAATCAGAATAACCCCAGATCTGGCAGCTTCTACATTAAGAAATGAAGGGCTTGGAATATGATATTCCAGAGGTCAATGGAGCTAGGATTAAAACCAAGAATCACCTACCCAGCAAAACTGAGTATCATGCTCCAAAGCAAAATATGGATTTTCAATAAAATAGAGGACTTTCAAGATTTCTCAGTGAAAAGACCAGAGCTGAATAGAAAATTTAACTTTCAAGCACAAGAATCAAGAGAATCATGAAAAGGTAATCCAGAAAAAGAACAAGAAAAAGAAATTGCAATGGATTTACTAAAGTTGAACAATTTTGTTTACATTCCTACATGGAAAGATTATGTGTATGATTCATGAGACCTCAGTATTAGGGTACCTGCAGGGAATATGCATATATATATATATATATAAATATATATATATATATATATGTTTATGTATATATATGTATGTGTATATATACATGTGTATATAAATATATATATATATATATATATACATATACAGAGAGAGAGAGAGAGAGGAAGCACAGGGTGAGTTGAAGATGAAGGGAAGATATCTAAAAGAAATAAAATCAAATTAAGGCATGAGAGAGGAATATATTGAGAGAGGGAGACGGAGAGATCGAATAGGGTAAATTATCTTGCATAAAAGTGGCAAGAAAAAGCAGTTCTGTAGGAAGAGAAGAGAAGGCAGGTGAGCGGGGAATGAGTGAATCTTGCTCTCATCAGATTTGACCTGAGGAGGGAATACCATACATACTCAGTTGGGTATCTTACCCCACAGGAAAGAAGAAGGAAGAAGGTAAAAAAAGGTTAGGATGATAGAAGGGAGGGCAGATGGGGGTGGAGGTAATCAAAAACAAACACTTTCGAAAGGGGACAGGGTCAAGGGAGAAAATTCAGTAAAGGGGGATAGGTTAGAAAGGAGCGAAATATAGTTAGTCTTTTACAACATGAGTATTGTGGAAGGGTTATACATGATGATACGCATGTGGCCTATGTTGAATTGCTTGACTTCTCAGGGAGGGTGGGTGGGGAGGTAAGAGGGGAGAGAATTTGGAACTCAAAGTTTTAAAAGGAGATGTTCAAAAACAAAAAAAAAAGTTTTTGCATGCAACTAGAAAATAAGATACACAGGCAATGGGGCATAGAAATTAATTTTGCCCTACAAGAAAGGAAAGGAAAAGCGGATGGGAGAGGAGTGGGGTGACAGAAGGGAGGGCTGACTGGAGAACAGGGCAACCAGAATATACGCCATCTTAGATTGGGGAGGGAGGGTAGAAATATGGAGAAAATTTGTAATTCAAACTCTTGTGAAAACCAATGCTGAAAAGTAAATATCTTAAATAAATTAAAAAAAACAAACTACAGCCCAATGTCTCTGTGTCTCATTTACATAGTACATGTCTCATAACATAGTATATACCCATAGAATATTAAGTGAGGTAGTCTCTCTTGGTGTTAGGGTCTCATCCTTTTTTTTATTTTTATTTTTTAATATATATATATATAAAAAATATATATATTTATATATATATACATACACACATATATATACATATATATACATACACACACATATATACACACACATATACATACATACACATTCACTTATATGTATATATACATAAACATATATATCCATATTATATATGTATATATATTTTATATATATATATATCCATATCTATATCTATATCCATGGATACATATATATATGTGTGTGTGTGTGTATATATATATATATATATATATATATATATATCCATATTCCCTTCAGCTACCCTAATACTGAGGTCTCATGAATCAGACACGTCGTCTTTCCATGTAGGAATGTAAACAAAACAGTTCAACTTTAGTAAGTTCCTTGCAATTTCTCTTTCTTGATTACCTTTTCATGCTTCTCTTGATTCTTGTGTTTGAAAGTCAAATTTTCTATTCAGCTCTGGTCTTTTCACTGAGAAAACTTGAAAGTCCTCTATTTTATTAAAATCCATATTTTGCCTTGGAGCATGATACTCAGTTTTGCTGGGTAGGTGATTCTAGGTTTTTATCCTAGCTCCATTGACCTCTGGAATATCATATTCCAAGCCCTTCAATCTCTTAATGTAGAAGCTGCCAGATCTGGGGTTATTCTGATTGTGTTTCCACAATACTCAAATTGTTTCTTTCTGGCTGCTTGCAGAATTTTCTCCTTGATTATTTCTTGATAGATGATATCTAGGCTCTTTTTTTGATCATGGCTTTCAGGTAGTCCAATAATTTTTAAATTATCTCTCCTGGATCTATTTTCCAGGTCAGTGGTTTTTCCAAGGAGATATTTCACATTGTCTTCCATTTTTTCATTCCTTTGGTTCTGTTTGATAATATCTTGATTTCTCATAAAGTAACTAGCTTCCACTTGCTCCAGTCTAATTTTTACGGTAGTATTTTCTTCAGTGGTATGTTGGACCTCCTTTTCCATTTGGCTATTTCTGCATTTCAAGGCATTCTTCTCTTCATTGGCTTTTTGGAGCTCTTTTGCCATTTGAGTTAGTCTATTTTTTTAAGATGTTGTTTTCTTCAGTGTATTTTTCAGTACTTTTTTGGGTCTCCTTTAGCAAGTCATTGACTTGTTTTTCATGATTTTCTCACATCCTTCTCATTTCTCTTCCCAATTTTTCCTCTACTTCTCTAACTTGCTTTTCCAAATCCTTTTTGAGCTCTTCCATGGCCTGGGACCAGTTCATGTTTTTCTTGGAGGCTTTTGGTGTAGCCTCTTGCACTTTGTTGACTTCTTTAGGCTGTATGTTTTGGTCTTCTTTGTCACCAAAGAAAGAATCCAAAGTCTGAGACGGAATCTGGGTGTGTTTTCACTGCCTGGCCTTATTCCCAACCACCTAACTTGACCCTTGAGTTTTTCAGTGGGGTATGACTGCTTGTAGACTAAAGAGTTCTATGTTCCATGTTTGGGGGGAGGGGATGTGCCAGCTCTGTCACACCAGCACTCCTCCTTCCCCAAGAACCCCCAATCCGGATTGGGCTTAGATCTTCAGCAGGCTGTGCACTCCTGCTCTGATCCGCCACTTAATTCCTCCCACCAGGTGGGCCTGGGGCCAGAAGCAACAGCAGGTGTAGCTGCCCCACCTCCGCTGCCCCGGGGTTGGTGGCCGAACTGTGAACTCCTTCTACTCCCGCAGCTTTTCCCACTAACCTTCTGTGTTGTCTTTGGTGTTTGTGGGTTGAGAAGTCTGGTGACTGCTGCAGCTCACTGATTTAGGGCGCTAGGTCCCACTCCGCCCAGCTCCTGGTCTGGTTGGTCCGAGCAGCTCACGCTGGGCTCTGCTGCACTCTGCTCCACTGTGCTCCCAGCTCCGTGTGGGATAGACCTCACCCAGAGTCCATCAAGGCTGTCCTGGGCTGGAGCCCTGCTTCCCTCTGCTGTTTTGTGGGTTCTGCAGTTCTGGAATTGGTTCAGAGCCATTTTTATAGGTTTTTGGAGGGGCTCGGCGGGGTAGCTCAGGCTAGTCCCTACTTTCCTGCTGCCATCTTGGCTCTGCCCCCATGGTCTCATCCTTTAATGGCTAACAGAGGAAAGAATGTCCTTAGGTCAGTCTGATCTGGCCTTGTTGACAGAGGTAAGGGTATTTCCTGAACAAACTTTAGAGAACAAAGAAGCCCAGGTCCTGGATCTTCTTCCAGTTACTCATTAATTCAAGCTCTGGGTCTGGTTGAAATTAAAATAATATAAAATGCTATAAAATGTTCCACGTTTCCTCCTTTTGGTGAATGGTAAGCTGAAAGCTTCACCTGAAGACCAATTAAGGTATGGAAAAACTTCTATCTTCCTCAGGGGTGAAGTTCTAAAAATCCTTATCTAAGTTTTTTTTTTTCTTTCTGTGTTTGGACATCCCCTGAGATGGGCAGTAATTGTAAACTAATTGTAAACAAACAGAGGGAGCGAGTTGCAAGGGGGTTCAGGGTAGGGGGCATAATGACTAAAGATACCAAAGACATAGGCAAATAGTCTTGGGAATGCAAGGGACTCAGAAAGGGAAAGAGCAGTTCTTTGTTCAGGTTCTGGTCTGGACTCTTGGGAAAAAGCTGTCTGCGTCTGATGCTGTCCCCTTCAGGCTCTTTGAAACTGGAGGGCAAAGTCTCTTATGGGCTCAGATGTCCACTCAGGAGCAGGGGCAATCCTCAGATGTGACAGAAGGATCAAGGAGTCTATATCCACAAGTTGGCAGCTATAGGGGTAGTCAGATCTGACAAAAGCTCTCAGAACACATATGATTTGATAATTGAGAGAAAAACAGAACAACATAGTTCCCAGTCACGCAGGGCTATGTTCAAACAAATACAACAAATCGCTCAGTATCCCAGCCACACAGAGGTGAGTTTAAACAAATACAGTAAAGTTCTCATAATTCACAAAACTGCACAATTACATTGAGTCAGGTACAGACCAAACCACGTAGATAGCTCACAATAGACTGGTATTGAGGGGGGGAAATTTACACGTCACCTGTTTTGCATTTACACATTAGATAACCAAGAAAACTTAAACATGAACCATACAAAGTAATGCAATCATTATTAACAATGTTGACTAACATTAAATTCCTTGTATCCTAGCACACAGTACATATAACATCCTAATTTTTTAGTCATACCATGTCTCTTTGATGGCATTTACAAAATAAACCACAAGCCATTCTTAACAAAGCTTAAAATGTTTATTCTAACAATTAATTGCATAATTTGTATACAAAGTAACTTTAAATCACAGTTACATATTCCCAATGTCCATTTAAAGCAGTACTTTTTTTCAATCCCAGATGCCTGATTGCAGTTATCTGATCCCTAGACAGTAAAAGAGAGTTCTGCTTCTCTGGTTCAGATCTAGAAATTCTCAGATAATTCTTACTTAATATAATTTAGTACAATCACTTAAATTTGGTTCTCCTTGTTTTTTTTTGAAACTTCAGAGTATTTCAGTTTATATATCATATGCTGTTTCTATCCTCACCTAAATCTTGTACTGGTATAAGAAACCTTTAAAATATGAAGGTCCAACCATAAAGTGAACTCATCTTCCTTTTAAAATTATCAGACAGATACTTTAAGAAAGGAGATACAATTTTACTTGTAACAATATCTTATATAATTTTCTTGTGCAAAAATCCAAATTTAAGATCTTATTACCTAAACACATATTAGTTTGAATTTCCATGATTGACAAATTTTGGAGACAATTATACACATCTGTACATAATTCTTAGGAGAATCAATCTGATCCTATGGCTTTTCCTCAAAATTTGCTATCCCCCTCTTTTTTATTAGACATTCTATCACATTACATCTTTGCCTTATTACTTTGTCTAACTTTATCTCTATATTATTTTATTTTTTATTTGGCCATGAATACAGGTTTAAATTGTAAGCTATTCATTCCTGCATCCTATTATAATAACTCAGAGATATTCCAATATTCGTCTATTACCTAATAGATTTAGCGTTGTGCTTACAAAACTTCTTGATAATATAATTTTGCTATGAAAGAAAAGGGGGACAATGTGATATATCTTAACAGAAGGAAAGAACTTCCTTAGCTCTGTTTGATTCCAGACATGAGTCATATCTGTTAGCTAATCATATAGTCACTAGGCACTGAAAGCAGGGCTTAAGAGTAATGAGGTGGGGATTTTCCTTTTCAGAAAGGAAATAGCAGAATTGGGAAATAGAGTCAGGAAGATCCTACCTAGGCTGTGTCCAAGGTTGTCTTCAAAACTTTTTCCCAGGCACAGACATCCACCTTTAATGTTCTCAGCCTGTAATACCTGACATTCTACTACTGGCTTTATGTGACCTATCCCTGTAATCAGAGCTTAAAACAATATTAAATTGTAGTCCCACAAAATCTTAAACAGCTAATAAAAATCCTTCAGATAGGACTGTCCCAAATTTCATTGAGCTAATAATTATCAAATCAAGCTATATAACTTTTCTGTCTTTAAAAATACTTTCTCACACTCTTTCTCAACTTACTTAAACTGTCTGAAACTAGTATTCTCTTGGGACAGAAGAGGCTTAGCTAACTCCCATTTGTCCCCAAACCTTCTTATCTGCCTTTAATATTTTCAATCAAACCTTTGTTTACCTTTCCAAATCTCTCAAACCCATTATTCAGTCTTCCTTTATGTTTCAACCATAAGACAAAATGGCTTATAAATTAGTACTTTTTACTGATGCAACTGTCTATACTGGAATCCATTCCAGCTTAAACAAAGCAAAGAGGTTAATGACCACCCTCACAGGTTGATGGATTTATGTCCCCTGTTTACTCATTCTGGAGGAAAGGGACACTTTAGGAATTAAATCTTGTACACATTGGTAAGCTCTAATTCTTGCTTAAAATCACAAAAAAAGATTTTTCAAAACATTTCTAGAATTATTTCCCTTCTTTAAAAACAGTTTAAAATTTATCCGGATGTTAAAAGGAATACTCACTAAACTTTTCTGAAGAAAATTATTTATAAGGTTTTAAAATGATAGACATCTCCTTCTTCCTCCTTAAAGCAAATTAACCCTTAAACACTGGAATTCATTAACTAAATTGGTGGAACATGTCCTCATTCTCAAAGTATTTATACAGAATTCCTAGATAGCACAAAGTTCCTTAGTCAAAAAGATGTAATGTGGAGGACACTTAGTTTCTTATAAGTTTACCCAATTAATTAGCTTTATCAAAATAACAAGGTTTACCAGGGCTTTAAAAAACTTACTTCATAGGAATTCCTCTACACAGAAAACTTTACGCAAGATTGATAAGAATCCATGACTAGATGGTTTCAAAAGTCCTTGTTTCAGTTAACAACCTCAATTTCCTAATTAGGCACAGTTCTTAATCTAATAACATCTAGATTATAAGAGGAATTATCTTTCTAATGGCATAGGTAATGCAATGTTAACCAAGTTGCATAATATAACAAATTTAGAAATATAAGTACACCACAAGCAATTATCATGTATTTAAAACTTGAAATAGAATCTATTAATTAACAATCAGGTGACTATAACTTAGTTGGATGAGCAAATCAAATCTGAATTCATAATCACTAGTGGTAACATTTTAATTTCTAAGGCCCAATACTCTTAGCATTGTAAAGAAAAGATTATTATCTATAAAACACATTTTTCTTCAATATTACTGATATATCTGTTTGCCAAATTACACAATTTAGAAATGTAACAATGCCCTGAACATAATCATGCATTTTAAAACTTGAAACAACCCATTTATCAATTTAGGTGAACACTTTTCTAAATCTCCTTGCACAGAGAATCTTTCATCTCATCATTTGAAACTATAACTTTAAATCACCACATATATTCTCACAATAGACAAGATTTCACATGGAAAGTCTGTTCTCATAGCAAATATCAGTATTATTAATTATTTCTTGTTATAACCAAATATAACAGTTCCAAATTTTATCACATCCCTTTAAAAACGCAATTCACATATATCAAAATCAGATTAAAATTGCTATGATATCATTTCTTACCACATAATGGTCTTCTCAAATTTCACAATCTAAGAGAATTTTAGAAATACAATTCAATTTTAAAAATACAGAAACAATAAACTTCAGGTGACATCAATTGCATTTCCAGATTATCACATACAGAAAAATTTTCAACTTATTACTTTTGGTATTCAAAAACCACCTTGAAAGTTAACAATTACATTAAATTAGAGAGAAATAATAATAATGTGTCTAACATATACCAGACTTTATGTTTAAGCATTTTACAATCATTATCATTTTGATCCCATAACAACCATCATTATTATTTTCCCTTTACAAATCAGGAAACAGGTCAAACAGAGATTAAAATACAGTTTTGCCATTGGAACAAAGAAGTGTGAAGTTACCTAGAGCAGAAGCTGGTATCCCAGGGGTAACAATTCTGGGAGGCAGAGTTTAGAGAAGCTAACCAAAGTTCAAATCCATCTACCTCACCCTTCCCCCACAACTTCAGAAGTTACTGAGCCCAGGGCAGTTTGCAGTTGCTGGGGAAAGAGTGGGCAGAATGCATAGGACCTGGATGACACTTCCAAGCTTTGCCAAAAGGGATGAGCTATAAAGTTACCCAGGGGACACAGGACTGTCAGGATACTGTCAGTCTGTGAATTTCTGCCCTTCTCCTCCTTTTGCCAGATAGGGAAGGGTGATTTAAGTTTTGTCTACAGTTCTCCTGCATTCTCTTCTCCTAATCTGATCTGGAATGAGAGGAGTTTGTTTTAACTGCTCTAACTCTTACTGCAGCCCTGGCTCAGTCAGAGACAGGACAACAATGGTGAAAGATCTCAGTGACTGTAACTCAAGTAAACTTCACCTTTTGCTTACTCCTTCAAAACTTTTTGCACTTAAATCTAAGGGAAAAGATTCCCTCTTAACTCTGGGTATGGAGTAGGGAATGATAAGTGATCAGCATTGGGAGGAGGTGTTTCAGCAAGAGTGAGCTCCTGGAGTGATTTTACAATCTCAGGAGTTCTCTCTTCCAAAATCCAACAAATCGATTTCCAAACTTTTCATGAATAATCAA
Source organism: Trichosurus vulpecula (assembly GCF_011100635.1). NCBI lineage: Eukaryota > Metazoa > Chordata > Mammalia > Diprotodontia > Phalangeridae > Trichosurus > Trichosurus vulpecula. The sequence goes on along the minus strand of NC_050580.1, from coordinate 12,594,685 downwards.
TCCCAGAATCTGCTAAAATGTTTCAGCTCTATTTTTTTCTGCAAGTCCAGTTGGCTAGACAAGATATTACAAAAAAAAGAGTCTCTGTTTCCCTAACTGCTGCCTTATAATTCTCTGGCTACCTGTGTTTCAGATTTTACATGGTATAGACATAGAGCACACGCTCTCACACAGACAATTAACAGACAATTAACAAAACAAATACAGAACAAATACAGACTGAGCTCAGAGTTTAAACAACAGAGAATTAGAAGCTTTTAGGATTTGGCTATTAGCACCCCTATGGTCTTTGGGGAAGCCTTGGTGTTCCTGATTTTTCTGACTCTCCATATCCTATCCCTTAGGAAGGGGGAAAGGGAAGATGGAGGAGGACTAGGGCAGATAAAGGAAGGCAAGGAGTAAGGATAAAATGCATTTATCCTCCCCATAATCAGAGCCTTTAAGTGAAATGAAACAGTAATACGGCAGAAGGAAAAAACAGAGCCCTTAAGGTAAAGGGGGAAAGGGGGAGGGAAGGAAGAGAGAAGGCAACGGTAGCAGAACAGAGTTACCTCCCTCCGTATCAGAGCCTTCACTGGGAGGCAGAGGGGGAGGGGGTAACAGCAAAATGCAGTTTTTCTCCCCCAGATCAAAAGTCTCCAAGGGAAGGAAGGGAGGGAGTGAGGAATAGGGTGGAGGGAGTCGAGGAATGGTTGGACCTGTAACTCCAGTTTTTGATTGATCCATAGCCATCTCCTTTTTTTTCTCTTTTTTTCCTTCTTTTTCTTTTTTTTTTTCTCCAAAGGGGACCTGATTAATCCAAAGCAAGCCATTTCACCCGAGTTGGTCCTTGTAACCCAAGGCTAGTTCAAAGGGAATTTCGAATTTCGGCCAAATTTGTGGGAGTCCTTCCTGGAAGCTGAGAATGGAGACAACTTACCCCCGACCTTGTCAAGGCCAAAATTCTATGAAAAATGAATCCTATGGCACCTGAAGCATTGGCAAGGTTGGGCTGCATTGTCCCATTTCCATCATTTCCATCAGAGTCACAGCACCATAACTGTCAAACCTGAAAATTTGATTGAAGGAAACAACAGAGCTAGGTGATAGGAAAATTCATATTACTTATACATTATTTATTCATTCCCTTTAAACATAGCAGACAGACATGATCATGGATTGAACCAGTCAGAGTCTGACTGACTTGTACAGAGGAATGAACAGGTTTTATATATTTTTTTAGAACAGTCACAATTCAGCATGTTACTCAATTTTATGATCCCCATGTATGTTTAACCATGATACAAGGATTTCCCTTAATGGAATAGGGTTGTAAAGAATGTTGACAAAGGTCAGTTAAAACTACAGCCCAACATCTCTGTGTCTCATTAACATAGTATATGTCTCATAACATAGTACCCATAGAATATTAAGTGAAGTAGTCTCTTTTGGGGTTAGGGTCTCATCCTTTAATGGCTAACAGGGGTAAGAATGTCCTTAGGTCAGTCTGATCTGGCCTTGTTGACAGAGGTAAGGGTATTTCCTGAACAAACTTTAGAGAACAAAGAAGCCCAGGTCCTGGATCTTCTTCCAGTTACTCATTAATTCAGGCTCTGGGTCTGGTTGAAATTAAAAATGATATAAAATGGTATAAAATGTTCCACAGATTCAATAATCCTTTTAACTGACCATTTCACTGGGGTCTACCACCCAGCCCAGACCACTTAACCCCTATCGTTGTCTGCATTTGGACCACACCAGGCTATTTACCATTCCTTAATCTCATCCAGCTCTTCTCACAGTCTTTTCTTGTATATAAGTATTAATTCCTCCCATTTAGTTGCAGACTAACTAGGAATTATGTCCTCTCTTATTAGCAATACAATCACAAAGATTTACTAGGAATCTTGCCTGCCTAACTGGTATTATAATAAAACCTCCTTACTCTGACTAAAAAAGGCTTGAGTGGTTGAATTCTTTCAAAGAAGACCCTGCCTTGGACCCTTGCATTTTGGGGTTCTCAGCACCCCAAAACACAACACCTGGGATAAATTTAAACTAGACCTAGAGCACCCCAATTCCAGGAGAATACCAAATCTAACCCTAAACTTCTCCAATCCCTGGGGCAAACCTAAAACTTCCAGGGGAAAAACAATCCAAAATCCCTTCCCTCTTTTAAAGGAGGGCCCCTTACCTGGGGGCATTAAAATCCAAACCTAAACCTTCCCAATCACTGGAACAAAGCTGATCTCTAAAGCACTCACTGTTTGGGGGAAAACCTAGAACTCCATCCATACCTTAAAAAACACAACTTTCCCAGTCCCTGGAGTACTGAAAAAAAAAATCAAAATAAAACCCTAAATCTCTCCTGAGCTCAGAAGAAAAAGGGATCAAGAGCTTGTTGTTCGCTCATTTCTGTCATGTCTGACTCTTTGTGACCCCACAGGATTTCCTTGGCAGAGATGCTGGAGTGATTTGCCATTTTCTTCTTCAGCTCATTTTGTAGAGGAGGAAACTGAGACAAACAGAGTTAAGTGACTTGTCCAGGGTCACACAGCTAGCAAGTGTCTGCAGCCAAATTTGAACTCAGGAAGATGAGACTTCCTGACTTCAGGCCTACCACTCTATCCACTGAGCCACTTTAGTTATGTATTAGGACTATGTTACCTAAGACTAATTTGGGAGTCGGCCTGTGGGTGAAAGCCAAGGGTACTAGGAATTTTGTTCCAGAAGCCAAGGACAAAGAGATGGCAAAACAGATGAGGATCATGCCAAAGGGAACAGAACATAAATCCAACCTGCTTTCCACTTTGCCTTGACGAAGCCAGAGAGGTAGGGATGAGGAGCGATGTAGCCTTACAAATTCAGTCACAGATCAGATAAGAGATAATTATTTCAAAGCATTACTGCTCCATTCTTTTTAAATCCGTGCCTTACTTTCTTGTGCCTTGAGAAGCAGAAGATCTAGTTTCCATCCTCTGCTGGTGTGTCAATGTGACCTCCTGCCAGGAGTATTTAGAGTGTCTGGTCTGAAGTGTCATCACTGAGGACCCTTCAGGTTGTTCAGGTCAGAGGAACTTTGGACAAATGGATTCCTCTCTTTGAGATGCACTGATCCATATTCCTATCAGGCTCTCTCTCATCTCTTCCCTCAGGTCCCTGCTTCTACCCGTTGGTATATTCTTCTCCTTAGAGCCCAAGCATCTTCCATTTTAAAGTCATCAGAGTCTCCCAAGGACCTGCTAAGGAGTCTCAGGCTGGAAATTCCACTCTTTCTGCAGCACAGGAGTTCTACTAAGGTAAGCTCCCAAACACCATGAATGCTCCATGGGGCTCTATCAGGGCATTTTAGTCCTTTAGGTAGCACAGAAAAAATGCAATAATAAATCAATGATGGTTCCTATCTACAAACTATAGATTGTATCACAGGCTATCCATCACTGTGCTATCCAGAAAAAAATAAATCTCCAAAAACTGAACTGAAATTAGGTTAAAAAATATTTAAAAAGATGAAAGGAATGTAGAGAACAAAACAGTGACCAAGGATGTTTAAAACTGGAGGCATCATGGTAAAGGGGAGTGATGGCTGGCTTTGTCATCAGAAGATGTGGGTTTGAATCCCAAATCTGGAACTACCTATGTGACCTTGGGAAAACCATTTAATTTCCATGAACCTCATTTTTCTTATCTGTAAAATGGGACTGGATGGCCTTTGAGGTCCCTTCTAGATGTAGAGCTATGGTGCTGAGATCCCATGACATGACACTCTGCTACCGAGTAGATCAGTATCCTTGGCCCAGTCACTTGGCTTCTCTAGTCCCCAACATTTTCATCTATAAACTGTGGTGGTTGGATTAGGTGATTCAATTCAGTAAACATTGATTGAGGGGAGAGACTAGGGCAGAACATGGAGATGTGGGGGTCACTTGCACAGAGAATTAAAGCTGTGGGAGCCAATGAGGTTGTGAAGAAAGTGTGTAGAGAGAGAAGAGAAAAGAGCCTAGGATTGACCCTTGGGGAATACCCAGAGTTAAGGCCTGTTATGGAGATTATCTTTCCCCCAACCCAGCTTCCCTCCCATCTCTCTCTCTCTCTCTCTCTCTCTCTCTCTCTCTCTCTCTCTCTCTCTCTCTCTCTTTGTCTCTGTTTCTCTGTCTCTCTCTCTCCCTCTCTGCCTCAATCTGCTGATCTCTCAGGCTTGTAACTCAGTGGAGCCTGGACTTCCCACTTTCCCTTATTCCATCCAGCCAAAGAGTTGCCACATATTGTCATTTCTGTCATTACTGCTTCTTTGTCACCCTGTCCCTTCCCTCCACTCACAGCTCCCCCTTCATTAGGCTTGTCATCACCTGCTGCCAGGGTTATTGCAGCAGCTTTCTGATTGTTCTCCTTCCCTCAAGCCCTGCCCCATTGCAGGAGAGTCTATAGATTGCAGTGAATGTCATTTCCTTTAAATACAGATCATACTCAATCAACTGCCTTAGGGAAAGTACAAACTCTTCTTTTTGGCTTTTAATAATTAACCCATCCTTGACAGTAAGCTAGCTTTTTTTTCTTTACCTAAGTGGCTATTACACCCTTCAGCCCCCCTCTCATTATGCAGTAGTGTGCACAGACATTCACCTCATTAGAATATGAAACTTTTGAAGGCAAAGTTTTGTTTCATTCTTTGTATTTGTATCCCCAGATTCTAGCCATAGTGCCTGGTACTTAGTAGTTGCTGAATTAATAGTTGTTGACTGAGGATGGATTGGAATCCCTGTTCCATGTTATCAAGCTCACATTTGCACCCGAGCTTTTGTTCTCATACTTTTTCCATCTTCTCACAATCACAGAAACCTTGCTTCCCCAAAATATGCTCCACCTTTGGTCATGAGGACATACTGCATATATATGTCTTCTCTCTCTGCCTCCTTTTCCCTCTCCATCTCCCTTTCTCAGTTGGTCTCTCTGTTGCTCACTCCACCACTTACATTGATCCTGGAGGAACAATGATTATCCTCCTTGGTCCTTATGGCCACTTCTAGACCCTCTCTTTCCTCCTTTGAGAGCTATTCCATCTGCTCTATTACATTATTCATTCTTAGAAGCCATCATCTTCTGGCCTCCAGGTCATTTCTCCTCCCTTCTCAAGGAGTTCAGTGCCTGGCTTTTCTTGAACCCAATTCCCAGCAATATAGCTCTCTGGTATCCCAGTTCATCCACCTTTTCAATTCTCACAAGGTGCAACTTCCTGTGATCTCAGGTACACACAGTGATGCTCATGGCTTTTATCTCCTCAACACAAATCTCTGAAATTCCTTTTGTAGACTAGAACCTCTTATCTTTCTGTCTTTCCCTCTCCCTCAGTCCTTCTGAACCTTTCACTTCATTTTTATTGTGACCCCTTAGCCACAAGGTAAGCAGAGAAAGTCTCCCTGCTTTCCCAGTCCATAAACGTCCATTCTGGGATCTTTTTCTTCCTTTCAAAATCTTGAGTCTGTGGTTAAACTAGTTCCATTTTCCACCATCACCTATCCTTGAATGCTTTGCTTCCTTTGGCATTGTACTTGTATTTCCAAGCCCCAGGCTTGGATTTCCTCCACCACCAGCCTTCTCTCCTCTTACTCCATGACAAGAAGTCCCACAGTTCTTCCCTGATTGGCTTTCTATCACACTGTCTACAGCTACAGTTTCAAACTTTCTCTTCTCTCCTTAAGCTTCTTCTACTGACCACCCCTCCTCCAAATACATACTTTGTGAAGGACCTCCCTTCATTAAGGAGATGAATACTTTTGTCTTCCTATGCTTTGCATTGTTTCCTGTCAATGCCATGCTGAGAATTTTGCTTGGCTTTTCTCACCAAGGTCAGTCTTTCTACCTGTGCCCTTGTTCCCCTCTTTACTCCCTGGTGAGTCTCCTGTGTGATTATCCACTCATTCTGTCTACTCTTTATCCATTTTTACCTGCAGGCTCTGTACCCTGGTGTCTGCCAGTCTTTCCTCATTTCCATCAGCCTTCTCCTAATCTCACTTAATCTCGCTGACTCCTCAAGCCATGGTCCTATATCACTCCTCCTTCCTATAGCTGAACTCTCAGAAAATTCCATCTACATTCAAGGTCTTGTGATATGGCTTTTGACCCCCACCCCCTCCACTGTCTAAATCAACCAAAGATCTCTTAATTACAAACTTCATTGTCCTTTTCTCAATCCTTATCTTTCTTGATTTTTTATCAGCATCTGGGATTGCTCAGCTCCCTTCAGTCTTTCCGGGGCTTTTGAAGAACTACTCTCTCCTGGTTGTTCTACATATATGACAAATCTTCAGTCTTCTTTCCTGTCTCATCATCCATTTCATCCCTCCCTCACAAGGCTGTATACTCAGGCTCTGCCTTGGGCCCTTTACTCTTTTCTCTCTACTTTCTATCTCATGGTGACCTTATTAATTCACTCATCACAAATCTATATATCCAGCCCCCATCTCTCTCCCATATAACTAGCTATCTGATGGATGCCTTTATCTGTATAACCCAAAAGCATTTTAGTTTCAATGAATCCAAAGTGGAACTCATTGTTTTTCCCCCCAAACCAGCCCCAATGGGTATTGGACTGAGGGATATTGGAAAAAAAAACATATGGGTGTATTGTCTCCCTTGGGTACTGAAAGCCTAATTTGAGGAAGCAGAATTACTGGAATTGGGATGAAATGACCTGGGTTTGAATCCTGGTCTCAGCCATTTTCTTCCTCTGTGATTTTGGGGAAATCTCCTTGTCTCTTTAGGACTAAGTTTCCACATCATCCACTGATGAGGTTCAGAGGCATGATTTTTAAGGTACCATCTGTATCTAAGTCTACAATCCTATTCTGGTTTTCTATTATGGATTTGATCTTTTCAATCTGTGATTCTAAGACCATTGGCCTGGACAGAACTCAGACAGTGCCACTAATTCCCATGTTGCAGGTGGAAACAAAATGTGGAGACTTGTCATGGCAGTGTTTATGATCCAGGCACTGGGAACAGAATGTATTTTCCATGATATTGACAGAACTGAGAATCCAGAAGTTGAACTGAATGTCGTAAGTTTTATTCTTATTGGGAAAAATCACTCAACTCATTGGTGTATCTAAGATTCCAACTATTTAAAAGGTTTAGGAGTGTGATCAATTGTAATATGGCAGAGAAGTTGCATGTTTATTTAGGAAATGGGATATCAGCGTTGTAGCCATAAAATGGATATGCCAATACCCTCAGCTAAATGTGCTTTTTTCCCAAACAGAGTCAGATCATTCTTCACTGGCAATACCCGGTTGAAGAGTATGAAGTTGAGACAGAAGATTCATATATCCTTACCCTTGTAAGGATTCCCCATGGAAGAATGGGCAATAATATATCAGGTATTTGTCAAGTCTAGGAGACCCAGGTTTGGAGCACAAGGTTATGGCTTTGAATCCCAGCCCTGTTGTTAACTAGAACCTTGGGCAAACCCCTTGTCTCATGGCCTCTGTCTTCTCTTTTCAATGGGAGAGTCATGCTGAATAACCTAATATCCCTTCCACTTCTAACGATTTCCATTCCAAGGTCAAGAAATTTTTCTCAGGTGAAGGTCTTGTCTTCCCTTCAGAGAAACCCAGGTGAGGAGAAGGATTTGGAAGCTAACTATAACATGGAAAAGGGTTAGAAACCTCATTTTTGGAGAGAATCTCTACAATATCCTTGTCACAGAAGGACCTGACAATGAGATTCAAGGTAGCTACCCAAACTGTAGGGTATGCTGATTCTCCAGGTGCTCCTGGCTTCTCATGGTTAAAGTGGCTGACAAGCCCCATGTTTTCTGTTGACAATGGTTGGCCCTTGCCTGTGGCCCTTTGGGAGCTTGCCTAATATTTCTTTCACAGCCTATAGGGGTGTGAAACCTGAGGCCTTATGGGCACATGAGGCCTCCTAGGTCCTTAATTGTGGCTTTTTGACTGAATCCAATTTTTTTCGAACAACCAAAGAGGACCCACAATATCCTTCTGAAGTTGAGTCTAGAAATGCATAGCTCAAGAAAACTTCTTTTAAACAAAATGGCAGTCTTTTACTTTTTCCTGTGCCTGGATATAAACCCATCTCTTAGGTCCTGTAATCTGCACAATTTCCCTGGAAACCCAAAGTCTAAAGGTGTAAGGAATGACTTTTCAATGTCAACATGGTACAAATTTGGTTCACCATTTTTCCTTTCAGCTCAGCAGCCTGTCGTGTTTTTGCAGCATGGTTTGTTGGCATCATCTGTCTCCTGGGTCTCCAACCTTCCTAGCAACAGCCTGGGCTTCATTCTAGCAGATGCAGGTTTTGATGTGTGGATGGGAAACAGTAGGGGGAGTACCTATTCCCTGAAACATGCCTTTTTGTCAAGAAATTCCACTCAATACTGGGCTTTCAGGTAGGGAAAACTCAAATGTAGGTTTCATGTGCCTCTCAAAGGCATTTCAAATAATACCAAAGGATGAAATCTCATCTTTATTTAGTTTCACTGAATGATAATTTTTTCAAAGTCTTGTTTTGAAAAATCACCCAATCCTGATGACCTTCTATTCCTGTGTCAACTTTTCTGTGACACCTTGGTTTTACTTCAAATGAATGACTAGACCACTAGCCTCAGACTCAAAGAGAAACCGATCCCTGCACAAGTTAACCTTATCTATGTTCCATTGTATTTTTATTTATTTTAGTAAACATTTCCCAATGATATTTTAATCTGGTTCTGGATACTTTAGGGAGTTTTTCTAGCATAAGTCAGAGACATCTATTAGACCACCAGAGACAGAGAATTTGTAGAACAAGAATTTCATTCCCTATTCACATAAGACAACGAAGAGGTTTGGTTATTCATATGTTTACATCATAAACGTGAAGTACATCTGACTTTGTTGTACTTTTTGGTCTTTTGGCAGTTTTGATGAATTGGCTCTATATGACCTTCCAGCCTCCATTGACTACATTGTGAAAAAAACTGGGAAGAAGATATATTATGTGGGCCATTCTCAGGGCACCCTTACTGGTATGGTCAGACTGACTGGGATCTGAGAACTTCAACCTTGTCCCCCCTTGAAGTCCAACCTTTTTTTTCTGTGTGTGGCAAGCATGAGTGCTGCACCTGTAGTTGGGTCCTGGCTATTAGCCTGGAGAAGAGAAGATGGAGGAGGGTGGAAGTTGCAGGCAGTAGGATGAGGGACAGGTCACACTTACTATCTTCAGGTTTCTGGAGGGTTTAGTACAAAAGAGGAAAGATTTATTCACCCTGGGCCCAGAAGGTGGAAGAAGGAGCAAAGTGTAGAAAGTGTAGAAAAATAAGATTTGAGTGAGTTAGGAAAACTCCCTAAATAAGGCACCTCTCTGCAGGGGGAATGGACTGATGCAGGAGGTATCAAGTTCTCCGACAGTATAAACCTTCAAGTGGAAGATAGATGACCAATTGTCAGGGCTCCCAGTTGTGTTTTCTGGGGTTATGTAAAACAAGTTTAATCCCTTTTCTAGGACAGCTAGATGGAACAGTGGATAGAGTGTGCTGCACGGAGTCAGGAAGATTCATCTTCATGTGTTCAAATCTAGCCTCAGATACTTTGACTCTGGGCAAGTCACTTAAACTTGTTTACCTCAGTTTCCTTATCTGTAAAATGGACTGGAGAAGGAAAGGATAAACCTCTTCAGTATCTTTGCCAAGAAAACTCCAAATAGGGCCACAAAGAATCAGCCATGATTGAAAAATGACTGAATAACAACAATCCCCTTTCTATATGAAAGTCATTCTTGTACTTGAAGACTTCCGTCATCTCTCCCCTAAGCTTTTCGCTGACTAATTGCATCCTGCCAGTATTCATGAAAGAATCTCACAAGGCACTTCACCCCCCAGTGGGTACTCTTTAGCTTATGCACTCCCTTCCCATGACGTGGTATCCCAAATAAAGATACAAATCCAGATGCAGCCTGACAAGGGCAGAGAAGTCTGTCTGTATTTTATTTCTAGTGTCTGATTATAAGCCTCTCAATGCAATCTAAATCTGCATTGTTACCATTGTTATTAATAGCTTTTGTTTGTTTCCTGGTGGCCATGACAGACTATTGCTTCCCACTTAGTTTTTATCCCAGCACAATTCTAAGACTTTTTTTAGATTGAGTTACACATCACCTATATTGCACTTATGGACTTTTATTTTTTGAGCCAAAGTTGTTAGTGACCAATTTCACAATGGGCCAGTTCAATGGCTATTTCTCAGTCCTTCTCCTTGATTTCTTTGGGGTTTTGTGCCACTGCCCTCTTTTTGTTCTCTCCTCCTAGCTTTCTCTGTGTTTCTTTATCTCCTGTGCTGGATCTTCATCCACATCCAAGCCCCTAAATGTGGATGTTCCCTAAAGCTCCCTAGGTTCTCTTTTCTCTCTTCTCTCACTAAGTGATTTCACCAGCTGCAATGCACTAAGATATGTCTCTCCCAGATATGTCTCTCTAGCCTTTGTCTTTCTGCTGAGTGCAGGTCTAATATCACCATCCTCATTCAACTGTTCATCCTGGGGGTCCTATAGGCATCTCACAGTCAATGTGATCAAAATGGAACTCCTTATCTCTTGCCCCAGACTAAGCTCTCTTCTGAACCTCCCTACTTCTGACAAAGATGCCACCATCTTTCCAGACTCCTAAGGCAAGAAAAATTTCACTGTCGTCTTCCCCTCTTCACTGTCCCTTAATCCACATATGCCAACAATTTCCAACTCTTGTTTCTAAGTTCACATTATGTCTCCCATAAATGCCCTTTTCTGGACTTACCCACCCAACACCTTAATTCAAGCTCTTATCAGTTCTTGCCTAGGCTATTGCAATAAAATTTAGATCATTAGGGTGAGTCATTAGAACAGCATCAGTGATAACATTCATTTCAATTGAGAAGAGAATGAATTCCCTGAGAGTCAGACATTACCAAGAGAGCTCAAAAATAACACCTTCTTGACTCCAGGCCCAGCCCTCTATCCACTGCATCACCTGGAGGCCCCACTTCCTCACACAATGTTTTGTTTTAAAGAACCCTAAGGTTACTTGAAAAAACTTAATTGATGCTGTTTAGATTAACTGAATTCAGCAGACTTTTGTTTATATAGAAATAAACTAAGATTCAGTGAGTTGAAAAAAAGAGACAGGAAATATGAGTGCTCACTGAGAAACTTCTGCTCATTTGCCAGATGTGGTGAATGAAATTAGATCACCTGAGGTCCAACTTGGAGATTCTTGAATTCTGTGATTCACCCATGGAGCAGAGTTAGTAGTTATGATTTCCTGGGTTGTTGTCCAAGGTGCTTAGCACTCCCTCATAGTTTCCTGTTCACAGACTAATGGGTCCCTGGTCAGAATTAGAGGGCACTAAGGAGGTCACCTAATCTAAGCAAGTATCCTGTTGTCTTTCAGGTTTCATGGCATTCTCCACCTTACCCAAGCTGGCTCAGGAAGTCAAAGCTTTTTTTGCCTTAGCTCCAATCTTTTACCTTCAGCACATCAGAAGCCTCCCATTTCTACTCCTTTTGAAGCTGCCCAGGCCATTGTTAAGGGTATGTCATTTCTTTGGCAAACTAGAAGTAAAAAGCAGATCATTGCAGAAGTAGACCATGGACAGTGGGGATATCTGTGTGGCTCTCAGAATGACTGAACCCAAACACATCTCCACAGAAAGCCTATTTACCTAGAAATAGGGAAAAAGACATTTCTTTTCTCTGTAAAAATACAGATCAACTCTACTGTCTCAAAATGAAAAAAAAAAAACCTCAAAGTCAGAGGGAAATTTAGGGTTACACATATCTGATTCATGCCTTTATACAGGCTCTGAAGCTCAGTACTCACATGACTTTGGAGCAGTCATTCTACTGTAGAATAAGAGGGTCAGAGGGTGCTAATGCCTTCAGAATACCAGGGCTGACTGGGTCTTGCCATATGAAGAGATTTCTCAATGATGAGTCTGCCAGGCGGCCTGATGGAGGAATCAGAGAAGTCCAAAGTGAGCACTGTTGGCTTGTTTCAGTTGTATGTCACTCTTAATGATCTCATTTGGGGATTTCTTGCCATTTTCTTCTCTAGCCCATTTTACAGATGAGGAAACTGAGACAAACAGGGTTAAATGCCTTGCCTAGGGCCACACAGATATTAACTGTCTGAGGCTGGATTTGAACTCAATTTTTCCTGACTCCAGGCCTGGCACTCTATCCATTGTTCCACCTAGCTCCATCCCAAAATGAGTGTAGCCCATAAGAAATGAGATGTCCAAATGACATCGAAATGTTGAAGAGCCTGGAGATCATATCATGTGAGCAGGAGTTAAAGGAATGACATTATATGTCTTGGAAAAGAGAAGAATCAGGATGAGGGGGAGCGTGATAGCTGTCATTTGGAAGGAAGATTAGATTTATTCTTCTTGGCACCATGAGGCAAAAGATGAGCAGCATGGTGTAATAGAGAGGTAACAGCTAGCAACCGATAATAATAATGCCTACCATTTATATCATGACATAAGGTTTGCAAAGCACTTTATAATTATCATCCCATATGATCCTCATGTCAATGGTAGCTGATATTGTTACCTTCATCTTGGAAACTGAGGCTGAGAAAGGTTAAAGACTGGTTAACCCAGAGGTTGAAGATTGGCCCAGGGTCACACAGCTAGTAAGAATCTGAGGCAGAGGTGAAAGTTAGGCCTTTCTGATTCCAAATCCAGCATTCCATCCACTGAACCAGCAAGGTACCATATAGTTGGAGAACTGGGTCTGAAGTCAGGAAAACCTGGGTTCAAATCCTGCCTCAGATACTTATCAGCTGTATGATACTAGGTCACTTAACTTTTTTATTGCCTCAGTTTCTTCATCTGTAAAATGGGCATGATAATAGCACTGATCCCTCAGTGTTGTTGTGAGGATCAAATGAGGTTATATTTGTAAAGCGTGCTGGGCATCATGCCTTGCACAGAGTAAAGGTTTCCTTCGTACATATGTCTTCGTTAGCCCCCCATACTTGAAGCCTTCAGTCCAGTGCTGGATGGCCCCTTTGGAGGGGCATTTTCAGGGGCTTTTTAGCCCCTCTCAGTTCCCATTCCACTCTGTGATTCTGAGTCTTGGTTCTCATGGGTCATAATGCTCAGGGTCCTCCACATTATGTGTGTTACCAATGCAAACAAGAATGGCAGTAGTGGGCGTGGTGTATTGCATGGTAGTGGGGCTGGGGAGCTGCTGTTTGCTGCATTGGACTGTCCCCATATCAGTGCCTGCCATATTTGGGTCTGTTTGCTTTTTCTCACAGGTTTTACTGGGTGATAAGGACTTTCTGCCTGAGACCTCCCTCAACAAGGTTCTGGCCACTAAAGTATGCGACAATGAAATAATTGGTGTTGTCTGTGGCAAATTCATCTTCGCTTTGTCTGGGTTTGATCCAGAAAACGTAAACATGGTATGAGTGTTTCCTTTTCCTTTTCTCAGCTATTGGTGGCCTGTCACACTTAACCTGAGAGTGATGCTAAGCTATCTGGGTTTTCTCTCCAAAATCCTAACCAGACCTGGATCCCAAAGATCACATGTTCTGTAGGCCACAGACTCCTCCAGAAACTTTTCTCCACTAAATGGTTAAACCCAGAGTAGTTAAACCTGGAGTGGTGCACAATACTTCATTCTCAGTCATTAACCCTTTTAGTCTATGCCTTGTCTCTTCAAAAACCAAGTAATAGTAGCCAGCAATTGATAGAGTGCTTTGAGGTTTGGAACATACCTTACATATATTATCTCATTTAATTCATGCAACTTACCTTGTGAGACAAGTGCTATTCTTATCCCCATTTTAAAGATGCAGAAGCTGAGACTGACAGAGAGCGTCTTGCCTGGGACCAGATAGCTACTAGGTGTCTATGGTGAGACTTGAACCTACGTCTTCCTGCCTTCAAATGTGACCACCTAGTGTTTGGAAGAGTATTGGTTGTATACATGAACTTACCAAACAGTTCCTGTTTATGGACACCCGTTTTCATCCTTTTTTTAAAGATTAATTTATTAATTTTTAGTTTTCAGCATTCATTTCCACAAGATTTTGAGTTACAAGTTTCCTCCCTATCTCTACCCTCCCCCACACTCCAAGATGGCATGTATTTGGATTGCCCCTTTCCCCAGTCTGCCCTCCCTACTGTCACCCCACTGTCTCCCCCATCCCCTTCCCTCTTACTTTCTTGTAAGGCCATATAGATTTCTATACCCCATTGCCTGTATGTCTTATTTCCCAGTTTCATGTAAAAACAATTTTTTAAAAATTTGTTTTTAGAACTTTGAGTTCTAAATTCTCTCCCTTCTTCCCTCTGCACCCACCCTCCATAAGAAGGCAAGCAGTTCAATATAGATTATATATGTATCACTATGCAGAACACGTCCATAATAGTCACGTTGTGAAAGACTAACTATATTTCCCTCCATCCTATCTCATCCCCCATTAATTCTTTTCAAAAATGTTTGCTTTTGACTACCCCCTCCCCCAAACTGCCCCCCCTTCTATCATTCCCCACGCCATCCCCTTCCCCCCTACTTTTCTCTAGGTTAAGATACTCAATTGAGTGTGTATGTTATTCCCTCCTTAATCCAAATCTGATGAGAGTAAGGTTTACTCATTCCCTTTCACCTACCCTCTATTCCCTTCCATTATAACAACTTTTTCTTGCCTCTTTTATGTGAGTTAATTTACCCCATTCTCTCTCTCTCTCTCTCCTTCTCCCAATGTATTCCTCTCTTACCTCTTAATTTTATTTTTTTATATATCATCCCTTCATATTCAACTCACCTCGTGCCCTCTGTCTATAAATATATGTATATATATGTGCACATATACAGACATATACATATACATATATACACATATATACATATACACATATACACATATATACATATACATATATACACATATGTATTTTTATATACATACATACATACATATATATATATATATATTCCCTTCAACTAATACTGAGAAAGGTCTCATGAGTTAGAAATATCATCTTTGCGTGTAGGAATGTAAACAATTCACCTTTAGTCATTCCCTTATGATTTCTATTTCTTGTTTACCTTTTCATGCTTGAAAGTCAGATTTTCCCTTCAGCTCTGGTCTTTTCATCAAGAATGCTTGAAAGTCCTCTATTTCATTGAAAATTCATTTTTCCCCTGAAGTATTATATTCAGTTATGCTGGGTAGGTGATTCTTGGTTTTAAGCCTAGCCCCTTTGACCTCTGGAATATCATGTTCCAAGCCCTTTGATCCCTTAGTGTAAAAGCTGCTAGATCTTGTATTTTCCTGATTATGTTTCCACAATGCTCCAATTCTTTCTTTCCAGCTGCTTGCAGTATTTTCTCCTTGACCTGGGAACTCTGGAATTTGACTACAATATTCCTAAGAGTTTTCTTTTTAGGAGCTTTTTCAAAAGATGACCAGTGGATTCTTTCAATTTCTATTTTACCCTCTGGTTCTAGAATATCAGGGCAGTTCTCCTTGATAATTTCTTGAAAGATGATGTCTAGGCTCTTTTTTTGATCTTGGCTTTCAGATAGTCCAATAATTTTTAAATTATCTCTTCTGGATCTATTTTCCAGGTCAGTGGATTTTCCAATGAGATAGTTCATGTTGTCTTCTATTTTTTTCATTCTTTTGGTTCTGTTTTATATTTTCTTGATTTCTTATAAAGTCATTAGCTTCCATTTGCTCCATTCTAATTTTCAAGGAATTATTGTCTTCCGTAGTCTTTTGGACCTCCTTTTCCATTTGGTGAACTCTGCTTTTTTACTCTGCTTCTCCTCATTGGCTTTTTGGACCTCTTCTGTGATCTGGGTTAATCTATTTTTAAATGTGTTATTTTCTTCAGTAGTTTTTTAGGTCTCCTTTAGTGACTCATTTTTCATGATTTTCTTGCATCCTTCTCATTTCTCTTCCCAATTTTTCCTCTGCTTCTCTTACTTGATTTTCCAAGTCTTTTTTGAGCTCTTCTGTGGCCTGAGACCAATTCATATTTTTCTTGGAGGCTTTTGATGTAGGATCTTTGACTTTGTTGACTTCTTCTGGCTGTATGTTTTGATCTTCTTTGTTACCAAAATAAGATTCTAGAGTGTGAGGTTTTTTTACACTGTCTGCTAATTTCCCCAGACAATTACTTGACTTTTGAGCTCTTTGTTAAGGTATGACTGCTTTCAGAGTGAAGAGTGGTCTGTCCCAAGCTTTAGGGGTTTTGTGCTGCTGTTTTCAGAGCTCCTCCTAGACACCTGTAAGTTTTCAGTTCTTCTGAGGTGGTGTGATCCAAGCAGGGCAAAGCAAGATAATCCTGCATCAGCACCAGCAAAGAGATCCTTTCACTCCCACTCTTAGCTACTTGATTCCCCCCACAGTCTGTGGGTCTGGAGCTCCACCACCACTGCAGTCATCTCCACTGCAGCCACTTCCACTGCTTTCAGGCTGGGGCCAGACCATACCCTTCTGTTACCTGAGTCCAACAGAGTTTTGCCACTGACCTGCTAAGTTGTCTTTGGCCTTTGTGGGTTGAGACATCTGGACACTGCCACAGCTCAGTGATTCAGTGCCCTTAGGCCTTTTCTACCCGGTCTGCTCCAGCTTGGTCTGTGCCAGTGTGGTCCAAGCTGGGCTGTGCTCTACTCCCAGCCCATTGTGATAGACCTTTTTCAGTGACCATCTAGGCTGTCATGGGATGAAGACTTGTTTCACTCTGTCATTTTGTGGGTTCTGTAGGTCTAGAATTTGGTTAGATTTATTTTTACAGGTGTTTGGATGGAGTCCTTTCTTTCACTCCACCATCTTGGTTCCTGAAGCTCTATTTTCATCTTTTTAATGAAGCCTCTGGGGCATCTCTCTTGAACATGGAGCCTCCAGAAAAGATACTACAGGTTCAAGGTACTATGTGGGGTAGCACTCACTCAAGATGACAGTTCATGAGTCCCACCAATAGGTGTATTTTTACTAGCCATCCAAAGGACCTATTTGTTCAAACAAAAGGCATATAACTAAACAGTGTGGTAAGTATAGTGACAAGATAAGATTCTCTAGACACACACTCTGTTACAGTTTATCATACCACCAGTAGTGAGGGCACATAGGAAGAGGAAAAAGTAACCTGTGAGCCACATGGAAAATATACACACAAGAAAAGCATGACAAAGGAAGGGATGTATGTGAAGAAGCACATGCCAAGAATTCATATGGCCAGAGCACAAGAGCACAGAATATGCACGTAGGGGATGTGTGAGGCCAGGGAACCTAAAGGACTATGATAACTCACACTTCTGATGTTGTAAAGCCACTGACATCCTCTACTGGTGCCATCTGTCTGTCCTTTTTTTCCTGCTTGGCATACCAGCTCTACTCTATGTTGGGCATCATGTTGTCTCTTCTAGGAAATTTTTTTGGGAAATCTCATGGCCACTGAGTTTCTCCCTCTTACTGTACTTTGGGCTTGATGTCTTCAGGGCCACCTACTGCCTATCCTGGCTTCCATCTTCTAAGATGCAGTGACCACCTTTCAAACTATATGCAGCCACACCCAACTAAGGAAGAGCCAAACAACCTAAAGATTCTTTTTGTTAATTCTCTGGTGTCTGTGGTTGAATTTAAGTCCATTGTCCTGGGTCATTCATCTGTGTAAGTCTGACTCCTTATGAGAATCCTGAGCACCTAAAACCCATTTCCTAGGCTTCTGGAAGAAACCCCAAAGATCAATGTGGAGGCTAGGCTCCAAGTGGCACTTGGCCATGATCCTTCTAGCATGTGATGCAAAAGAACTTGAGTGAGAAGAAAAGCTAAGTAAAAGCCAAGGCAAAGTCAGTGCCTTCAAGCTCCCTGGCCTACCTCCAAGCACTCTGTATAGGAGGCAGTAGCCATAACCCAAACCCGAACCAAACCACACCTGGTTTTGATACTGTATTTTGGCTAATGGAAAACTTCCCTGTATTTACTTTCCCATACTTTGAAATGAAACTACAAAGGACTCCTAGCAAGTAATGTTCCTGCTAAGAGCCCCTTCCCCATCCCAATGTTTATTCTAAAGGTGAAGAGGGAGAACTGGATGTTCAGCTAAAGGAAAGAGGAATATGGAGGAAGAATAACTCACAAGTATACAGAATTTGAACATTGGCCAGTTGAAACTCTGACTTCAGTTCTAGAATAAGAAACTTAATGAGTTTTCTTCTGTCCCACACGACTTCCTCAAGAGAAGGGATCTGCTGAAATGTGTCTTTAGGGGCATCTTCCCTGGTTCCTCTTCCTTTCCTTTTATTGCCTCTCCATCTCTTGTTTGTCAGAAATGGAAAATTGACTCTATTCTTCTAAGCAGCAACTTATTTATTTGACCTCTATTTGCTTACACCGTGCTGTTTCAGCTGACATCGATGACTCTGGACAAGTCAATGCTTACCAGTACTCTAGGAAACTCTCCAAGATTATGAATTGCTGAGAAGGTGCCCACTTAAATTGGCAGAGATTTCCTCATTCAGGAGATTTATAAACCAATAAAATCATGGGTTTTCTCCCTTTCTTCTACACTATGTATGAAGGAGCATCTAGAGACCTCACTATGCACAGAGAATCCCTCTTGGATTGGAACTGTGCTCAAGACTTTCTGAGGATCATCAAACAAAATGATCCCTCTTTTTGTGTATGGCTTTGAAAGAATCTTGCTTGCTTTTGATATGTGGATGACAAATATCTTGTTTGAAGAGACCCTTTAAGGCAGAGGCCCCTTAGAAGTCTGGGGCTCAATTTCATAGAATTGATGGACTTGGATATGAAAAAGCTGCATCTTTATTTTTCACTAGCTTTTGGTTTTCTTACAATCCTATGGAATTTATTATAATCAATAAAAACATGATTTTGAGGAGGGATCCCTTGGCCTCACCAGACTGCCCAAGGGGCCTGTGAAACAAAAAAAAATATTTAAGAACTCCTCCTTTAAGTCAATAATTTATTCTCTCATATGAAAAGTTTTTTTTACACACAACAAACCAAAACAATGAAATCTTGTTTTCTCTACATATTGTAATTTTTTTGTGTAAAAATGTTGGCTACAATTGATACTATTTGCAGAGATTTTTGTATATATGTGAAAACAGGAATATGTGTTGGGCATAATTGGTAATTTTTGATTGCCTTTCTTTTTTTATAACATGCTTTGTAGTGCTTTCCATGCCTTTATTGTCTTCCCATTATCCAAATCCCTCAGGGGTTGATGACTCAATGCCTCCAAACTCCTTAGTCCCTTCCCACACTTTGCACTGTGTACCAGAAGAGACACAGTCTAGTCTGTGCTTTTCTCCTCCTTTTCTTCGGGACCATTTCTTCCTGTACTGGAAATATATTTTTCTTGGCTTCATGGAAGGCTATGGCCACTGAATTTATGACCAAATGACTGGCCAAATGGTGGTGAGCCTCTCTAGACTTGGACAGGCTGGTCCTGAGAGAGAAGCCCAGCTTCTTTCCAGTACTGGTCTTGAGACTTTCCCAGCATGCCAGAATCTGCCCAACATTGAGCTCTGCTGATAAGCCTTCAAGAGCCCAAGATCATACTGGTATGAGCCCTCAGAGCAGACTTTGTAGAGATAATAAGTTATTGTTTTTTCTTCCTAGAGTCGAATTGACGTATATGCAGCACATAACCCAGCGGGAACATCAGTTGAGAACATACTCCATATCTACCAGGTACCAATTTTCAATGCTTCTAGACCCCAAATTTCAAGACCATTATCTTTTATCCCATAGTTTCCTTGAAAAACTTTTAAAAAGTTTGAACAAAAAACCTAATCACCAAGTCTTGGGCCCTATAAATGTCTCCTGTGCCTGATTGAAGTCCTCAGCTTTCTGCAGGTGGCTCCCAGAACTGTGTGGTTGGTCCACTGTGCTTAATGCCAGCTCCCTCTTCAAATGGGCTTGGCCAGACTTTCCTGTGTATGAAACAAAGCTTGTTGTGATTGACTTGTTTTTCTTTGATTTTCATCTTTGATATCTAAAGGACAGTTCATATTTTCAGCACACCTCAGGGATGCTATGAGAGAAGCTATTCCAGGGACAGGGATAGGCTGGGCTACAGTTACTAAAGTATCTCAGGAGTGACACTGATTGCCCTTTCCCCCAGCCCTGGCCTCCATGTCTTCTCCACATCACCAGGAAGCTATCTGTCCCCTCTGCAGGTACTCTGAGCTAGAATGGAATCTCAAAGGAAAGGCTGCGCAGTTGGTAGCTGCTGAGGGAAACTTCCATTTTTACATTTCACCTGCCCCCTCTATGCCCAACAAGGGCAGCTTTGGTTTCCTAGAGATGACCTAAACTCCAAGGGGTCCTCTGGAAAGGATCAAAAGGCCAGTAGCCTTGAGCTCCAGGCTCCCTGGTTTATCTATTTTCAGGCAATACGCTCTTGACTTTCTCAGTCCAACAGGGAAGCCTAAAGGGACTTAAAGAGCCCCCCAACACACACCACCATTTTCCCACTCTAGTCCAGGATATATAGCTTTAAGTGAAGTCAAAAGAGATATTCACTTATCTTCTATTTTTTATTTGAGGGGGAATAATAATATATGTTCATTTAATTTACCCAGGTTTGACAATGGGTTTTTTATCTGTTGCACTCAAGGATGGACACTGTTTCCAATTTCTGTGTTCGTGCCTTTTTGTTGTTTTAATTTTAGAGTTATCATGAAATTCTTCCAATACTCCGAGCTTATGACTGGGGGAGTCCTGAAGTGAACTTAGCCCACTATAATCAGGTAATTTTCTTTTTAAAAAATGGAGCTTTTTTTAAAAGAAGCAATTAATGCAGATAATCAGGAGCCTCGATTTCTAATTCTGACTTTAGGTAAAACTAGCTCTGTTTCCTCATTTATAGAATAATGGAGTTGGTCCAGATCAAGGATTTCAAATCATCTTTTGTATCATGGACTCCTTGAGAAGTTTGGGGAGGCTGATGGGCTTCTTCTCAGAAGTCCTCCCTTCTGTAAAAAGGCATTCACAGGTGTCCTCAGTCTCATTCTCTCCCTGAGATATTATGTCCATTTCTCTTGTCTCTTTTTACACAGCTATTTTGTCTCTCCCATTAGAATGTGAATTCCTTGAGGTCTGGCAATGGATTTTTGCCTGTGTTTGAACCCCAGTATTTATCACAGTACCTGATACAGAGAAATGCTTACTAAATCCTTATGGACTGACAGAGAAATGCATAAAATAAGATGGCTAGGTTTACAAAGGAAATTAATTATACGAAATATAGCTGTTCAACTATTAGAAAAGACATTCACATAATCCCAGGTTAAGAATTCCAGAAGTTGATCTCTAATATTACTTCTAGCTATAAAGCTCTATGAGTTTATATTTTAAGGAAAGCTGTCCAGGAAGGACATTACAGTGCCTGGTATATTGAGTAAATACTTGATTGATTCGTATCTTCTTAGCCTCTATCTAATAGGACACACGTAAGGGGAGCTCATAGCTCAAGAGCTATAGGACACCTCAGAGGTCATCTGGGCCAATCTCTTCCTTTATGGATGTAGAAACTGAGGCCCAGAGAGAGGATAAGTGATTTGGCCTTGTGCACACAAGCAATAAAGAACAAACCCAGATTCAAACCCATGTCTTCTGGCTCCAAATCCTGCCCTTTTTCTGCCTCCTCACGTTGCCCCTCAATATTCTTTGGTGATGATCATTGAAATAGCTACAAATCCAACTCATCATTAGTTTCTGTTAGGGTACAAGTATCTATCTTGTTCATGGAAATGGTATGAAAACTTGACACAATTCCTGGCCAAAATATAAATCTCCTGAATCTAGAGTGTCCGTCCAGCCACTAGTCAGGTGACCAGATCAAAAAAAACAGATATGTTGTTTTAATGGAATGTGTGCCAAATCCTAGCCTTACTTAGTTTTAGTGTGGGATGGAGGGGAGAATGATTATCAGATATAGAGACAGAGACAGAGATGAAATTCACATATAAATGAATGAATATATACATATGTATGTATACATATATTACCAATTTCTCATGTATAAAAATGTGTATCATATATATCAATATATATATCACATATATATATTTAAAAATCCATTTGTGTATTTTGTTTGAATTAATGATTACTTAACAAGAAATAATGTGTTCATCTGGCCCCCATCATATAGATACTTTTCTTTAAAACAATAATAATAATGACAAAGTAAATCAAACCACCTATTATAGTTTTTGTTTTGACAGTCTCATTTAGGAGAAAGGAAGGAGTATGTAAAGCACTTAAGAATATCATACAAATAATTGCCTGCCCCACCCATGGTGACCCATGGTGAGTTGGGCTCTCTGGGAAGACTTTTGTCCTCTTTTGTGCCCATGCAGATGATTCCTCCAACTTACAACCTATCAGCGATGAAAGTGCCAACTGCGCTGTGGAGTGGTCTAAGAGATTTGTTGGCTGACCCAATAGATGTCTCCAATTTGGTTCCCAAAATTCCCAACATGATGTACCACAAGATTATCCCTACTTATGATCATTTTGATTTTGTTTTTGGCATTAATGTACCTCAAACAATTTACTATGAAATAATCAAGATGATCAAGGAAAGCCAGTAAAGATGGTATTGCTGGTGAACACCTCCCATTTTCTTAGATTTGGGGCTCGAACTTACTTTCTCCTCTATAACATGGCTCTCCGAGGGATAATGAGAATGTCTACTTCATTTAAATACACTGACAGAAATTAATAATCTTCATCCTCACCCTTGTCATTTGTCACATTCTGATTCCTATCCAGGATGCTGAGTTCACAGTCCCTGGAAGCTCAAATTTTTTCTCAATTTTATGTTGCTGCAAGAAGTTTCCCCAATTTCTTTGTAAAATCATCACTGATAATTAAATTTTCTTGCTGGTGCTTGTTTCTATACTACAGTTAGTTCCAGAATACTTTTCCCTTTCTGGCAGAAATATTGTGGGAGTTTTCTCTTACTGACAAATATATACAATTCTCTGCTTTGGAGTCAGGAATAGGAATTATATATCTATATATCTAGATTATAAACATTATCTATATGTGACATGTCTAGACATATATAACTATATAGACATATTATCTCCGTACCTGGATATGTGTCTAGATAATTATATATATATATATATATATAGATATAGATATAGATATAGATATAGACATATAGATATGTAGCTATACATTGATAGCTAAATCTCTCTCTATATGTCATAGTTAGATATATTCTATGAAAGATAGATAGGTAGATACATACTATGCTCTATTTTGAACATGAAGTGTGTGCAATGATTCCAGGGTCTAATGGATAATTGGTGATGTGGAAACTGAACTCAGGAAGGAGACGTACAGATACCTAGACATGAGGCAATCCTAGAGAGGAAAATTAGGGCCATGGGAGCTGCTGACCTCCCTGAGTGGGAGGGTGTAGAGGGAGAAAACAAAAGTGCTCAGGACAAAGCTTTGGGGCACACCTATAGCTATAGGACATGGCATGGATGGTCGGGGCTGGCCAAAGACACTGAAAAGTCTCCACTGAACTGGTCACCAAAGAAGGAAGAGAGAACAGCCTCATGACAATGCAAAGCAGAGAGAACATTCAGGAGGAGAAGGTCTGTGTCCAATGGTGCAGACAGGTTGAGAAACATAAGCATGAAGGAAAGCCCATCTTTTTGGTGATTAAGAGATTGCTGATAACTTTGGAGAGAATCCTTTCCATTAAGTGATGATGTCAGAAGCCAGACTGCAAAGTGCTGAAGAGAGGAGAAAAATAAAACAATCACAGTCAACTTTTGAAGGAGTTTTCCTTAGAAATCAGGAAGGAAGTGATATAAAATGATTATTTGAGGAGATGGTAGAGTCTAATGAAGACTTTTTAAGGATGGGTGAAACTTGAGTATGTTTATAGATAGCCAGGAAGGAGCCATAATTTAGGGAGAAATGAAAATTAAAGGGACAGTGAGGAGTCATTGAGGGGACAATCTACTGGGGAAAATGAGGGCTCATGTAGAGATGTTGGAATTAGTGGGGAGAAGGGTTACCTGATCATCAGAGTTTGGAGTAAAGGAGGAGAGAATGGGCTATGAGGAAGAGTACTGAGGTATGGAGTGGGTCAGAGGGAAGTTATGTTGAAGGCCTTCCCAAGTGGAGTATGAGGGAAGGAAAGGGATAATCATTTCTCTAGTGCCTACTATGTGCCAGGCATTTTGCTAAATGCTTTAATCTTCATAACAACTCTGAAAGGGAGGTGCTGTTATCATCTCCATCTTACAGTTGAGGAAACAGAACTTAAGTGACTCCCCCAGGATCCCTCAGTTAGTAAGTCTCTGAGGCTGGATATGAACTCAGGTTGTCCAGACTCTACGCCAGACTTGCACAACTTGACAGTGGGTGGGGGCCAAAACTAAAGCAGGCTAAATTTCTTTGGGCCACAGATAGGTTTTTAGTGTCTGACTTTCCAAATAGAGGTATAATTAGTGATTAAATTATTTTGCAAATAAATCATATTAAAAAGGAGAAATTTCAATTAATAGCAATTAATTACACTTATTTAATACTTGGATATAGTAGCTGCTCTTTGCTGCATGGTAGTATGGGACAAACATATTCCCCAAAACACAAAGCACAAACTAGCTAGAAAGTCACATTTGAGGAGAAGATGCCTCAGAGTCAGTGAAATCCAAGTTGGAGGTAGCACTGTCCTTGATACACATGATGTGTTGATGAGAGAGTGCATTCCAAGAATGGAGGACAGACAGCTTTTGGGAAAAAAATCGAGATAAGAAATTGAATGTTGTATACAGGAAATGACAGAGTGAGGTTGGCACATGGATTGAGGGCAGGGGGCTTGAAGCCAGACTGGAAAGGATTTCAAAGACCAAAAGGAAGTCTTTGATTTTTATCCTGGAGGGAAGTGGGTGACTTGAGCAAGGAAGTGACCTAGTGAGCTGAATACATTAGGAAGTTCTATTCAGAGGCTGTGCAGAGGGAAGATTAGAGATGGGGAGGGACAGGAGGCAGAGAGACCCTGAGAAGGCTATTAGGAGAACAGAAAACAGGTGATGAGGATCATTATTTTCACTTTTTTTTTCCTTTCTCACAGTTTTCCCCTTTTGTTCTGATTCTTTTTTCACAACATGACTAATGGGGAAATACATGTACAACCTATAACATATTGTTTGCTTTCTTGGGCAGTGGTGAAGGAAGGAAGTGAGGGAGAAAAATTTGGAACTTAGAATCTTACAAAAATGAATGTTGAAAACTATCTTCACATGTAACTGGAAAATAGTAAAATACTATTAAAAAGAAGTTCCTTTATTCTAGTAACAAGACTTAATACAATTTAGCACAATCACTTAAGTTTGGTTCTCCAATTCTGAAATTTCAGAGAATTTCAGTTTTTATATACCCCCTGCTATTTCTATCTTTACCTGATAGAAGAATCTTTAAAAATTCATGATGTTTTAAACTGTAAAACAAACTCTTCTGTCATTAATATTACCAGAAAACAACTTTAAATTGGGGAAATAATTTCCCTTTCTTAAAAATTATTAATACAACATTACATGTAAGTCCTTAACTAAAATTTGAGAATTTAATACTAAGACAATCAAAGTCTGAATTTCCACATTGGATACATTTGGAAGCCAATTATATACATTTGTACATAGTTCTTAGAGGAAAAAAATAATTCTTTTTCTTTTTCAAAATTTACTATTCCACTTAATTAAAAAAAAACTTTCGTATTACACCTTTTCTTACTGCTTTGTCTAATTGTGCTGCTAATATAATTACAGGTGTTCCCTGACCAGTAATCTCATTAACAGGTCTCAAGTTGAGCTAGTTAAGGGAAGCTTGGTTAGGAGAGCCTTCTGTGTAGGAAGGCCCACACCTTTTTTGCTAATTAGGTCACAGGAGTTTTGAAGCGCTCAGGCTCTAAAAATGGTATGTATGCTCTAAGGGTAGCCATTAAGGTCTTTTGCAGAACTGTGGCAGAGGAGGATGCAGGCAAGCAGACTGCTAGGATTTGTGAGTGAGTGTTCATGGGAAGGCCCCAGCAGAGGGGAAGGTTATGGAATGGCTTGGCTCCCTGCTGTGATATTGTGTTTTAAATTCCTTGCTGTGGGGGGCGGAGCCAAGATGGCCGCATGAAGGCAGCGTCTTACCGGAGCTCTCTCACAAGGTCTGTCAGATTCCCATAAAAAAGTGAATTTGAGCAGATTTGAGAGAGTCAGAAACCGCGAGCAGTCTGTGTGGGGCAAATTTCTGAGCCGGGAGAGTCTGAAAGGCCGAAGGCATGAATCTGTAGGCTCGGAGAGTGCTCAGTGTGGGGCCTGCGGAGCTGCTCCAGACCAAAGCTGAAGCAGCTGGCTGGGAAATCCGGAGACAGGCTGTGAGAAAGCTGGGCGCCCGAAACTCACAGAGATCCCCAGGCCACCCAACACAGGATGGCAGTCTGTGGAAGCAAGGAGAGGCAGCGCAATGCCACTGGCCATGAAATACCAACTCCTGATGCTTGCAGCCCAGAAACTCAGCTTCTCATTCTTCCGGGAGACACAATGGCCAGGTAAATAGCCCTAATCCCTACCCCCCTCACCCAGAGAATTCCTCGGGGAAAAAAAAGAATGCTGGAACAGAGGAGAAAGAAGTGGGGCTTCAGTGGTCAAATAGTACAAGTTCTTTAGTCCCAGAGGGGCAGATTCAGCAGGGGTCAACACCAGGAGCCCAGACGTAATCTTGCTCCCCCAGGGGAAGAGTCAGAGATCAGCTAAAACAACAAACAGCTGAGACCATTGCTGAAAAGCAAGTGCTGGAGAGCACCCATAGGGAGTGAGATGCCAGGGAGCCAGACCCCTCCCCCACACCTCAGGAAACTGAAGGTTGTAATTCTAGACTCACAATCCCCAGAATAAGAAAGCTGGGACAGAGAGCCCTGAGCCCCATAGACAGAAACTTGTTGTAAATCCAGTAAAAGGCAAAACAACAAACATGAAGAAGAACACAAAAAACCCGAGGACAATAGATTCTTTTTATGGAGACAGGCAGGATCAAAATACCAATATGGAAGAGAACAGCAATGACACTATAGACGTGTCTGATACCTCAAAAGGTAAAATGAACTGGTCTCCAGGCCAAAAAGCATTGCTGGAAGAGCTAAAGGAGGACTTTAAAACCGAATTAGGGAGCTAAAAGAAAATATGGAAAAAAATCCACTGATGAAATCAAGTCCCTAAAGAATAAGATTGGGGAAATGGCTCTGGAGATTCAGAATCTAAAGAGAGAAAATGACACCCTGAGAGGTAAAATCAACCAATTGGAAAAGGAGACTCAAAAGCGAAATGAAAACACTAACTCATTAAAAATTAGAGTTGAGCAAGTGGAAGCTAATGAATCTATGAGGCACCAAGAAGTAGTAAAGCAAAACGTTAAGAATGAAAAAATAGGAAAAAATGTGAAATACCTGATTGGGAAAACAACTGACCTGGAAAATAGATCCAGGAGAGACAATGTAAGAGTTATTGGTCTACCAGAAATCCACGATGAAAAAGGAGCCTTGACAGTATCTTCGAAGAAATTATCAAAGACAACTGCCCAGAAGTCCTAGAACCTGAGGGCAAAATAGTCATTGAAAGAATTTACTGATCACCCCCTGAAAGAGATCCCAAACTGAAAACACCAAGAAATATTATAGCCAAATTTCAGAACTATAAACTCAAGGAGAAAATACTGCAAGCATCCAAAAAGAAGCAATTCACATATCGTGGAACTACAGTCAGGATCACGCAGGATCTCTCAGCTTCCACATTAAAAGACAGGAGAAATTGGAATGTGATATTCCGAAGGGCAAAGGAGCTGGGACTACAACCAAGGATCAACTACCCAGCAAAACTAAGCATAATTTTTCAGTCAAGGAGATGGACATTCAATGAAATAAGGGAATTCCAGAGCTTCCTGATGAAAAGGCCAGAACTCAATGGAAAATTTGATCTCCAAATACAAAACTCAAGAGAGACATAAAAAGGTAACCAGTGGGAAAAACCCCACAAACCTTATTAACCAATAAGGGCAGGTTGTTTGCATCTTTATGTGGGATTATATCAACTTATATATGTTTTATATATATATACGCATATATATGTCAGTCTTGAGAATGGTACAGCTATTATGACAATTGAAAGGGATATACATAGGTTGTGAATGCCTGTATAAATTAACTGATATAAAGATAACAAATTTAAGTAAGAGATATAAAGGGAGGGCTATGAGAGGAGTGGTAAGGAAGTAGTAGAAAAGGGTAAATTACACCAAATGAAGTGGCACAAAAACATATTATAGTAGAGGGAAAGAAGGGAGGGAGAAGAGCAGTATTTGAGCTTTACTGTCATCTGATCTAGTTCAAGAAGGGAATAACATACCCCGATAAGTTTAGAAATCTAACTAGTCCTACGGGAAGTAGGAGGGGAACGGGGGAAAAAGTGAGGGGGGTGGTCAGAAGGGAGGGGAGAAGTAGCAAGTGGGAAATGGTAAGATAAGGGAGGGCTAAAGAGGGACGGTAAACTGAGGAAGGAGGCGGTCAAAAGCAAAATTTTGTTGAGGAGGAGAAGGGGAAAGGGAGAAATAAAAGCATAAACAGGGGGAACTAGGATGGAGAAAAAGACACAGAAAGAAATCGTAACTCTGAACGTGAAGGGGATGAACACTCTCCTAAAACAGAAGCGGATAGCAGAATGGATTAAAAACCATAATCCTACAATATGCTGTTTACAAGAAACGCATTTGAAACAGGGGGATACACATAGGGTAAAGGTAAAAGACTGGAGTAAAATATACTGTGCCTCAGCTAAAGTAAAAAAAAGCAGGTGTAGCAATTCTAATCTCAGACAAAGCAAAAGTAAAGATAGATTTAATTAAAAGAGATAAGGAAGGACATTATATCCTGCTAAAAGGCACCATAAACAATGAAGCAATATCGTTGCTTAACATATATGCACCAAGTGGTAAGGCATAAAAATTCTTAGAGGATAGGTTAAGGGAGTTACAGGAAGAAACGGACAGCAGAACTATAATATTGGGAGACCTCAACCTCCCCTTTTCTGAACTTGATAAATCTAATCTCAAAATAAATAAGAAAAAAGTTAAAGAGGCAAACAGAATTTTAGAAAAGGCAGATATGACAGACCTCTGGAGAAAACTGAATGGGGATAAAAAGGAATATACTTTCTTCTCAGTGGTACATGGCACATACTCAAAAATTGACCAGGTACTAGGGCATAAAAACCTCACAATCCAGTGCAGAAAGGCAAAAGTAGTTGAAGCATCCTTTTCAGATCATGATGCAATGAGAATCATTTTTAATAAAGAACCATGGAAAAATAAGCTAAAAACTAATTGGAAACTAAATAATCTAATTCTAAAGAATGACCGGGCCAAAGAACAAATCAGAGAATCAATTAATAACTTCATTCAAGAGAATGACTATAATGAAACAATATACCCAAACTTATGGGATGCAGCAAAAGCAGTTCTTAGGGGAAGTTTTATATCCCTAAATGCTTACATGAATAAAATAGGGGAAAAGGAGATCAATGATCTGGGCATACAGCTGACAAAGCTAGAAAAAGAGCAAATTGAAAACCCCCAATTAAATACCAAATTAGAAATACTGAAAATCAAAGGAGAGATTAATAAAATTGAAACCAAGAAAACTATTGAATTAATAAATAAAACAAAGAGCTGGTTTTATGAAAAAACCAATAAAATTGATAAACCTTTGGCCAATCTGATTAAAAAAAAGAAAGAAGAAAATCAAATTACCAGTATCAAAAATGAAAAGGGTGAGTTCACCTCTAATGAAAAGGAAATCAAAACAACAATTAGGAATTATTTTGCCCAACTGTATGCCCATAAATTTGACAACCTTTGAGATATGGATGAATATCTACAAAAACATAAACTGCCCAGGTTAACAGAAAAGGAAGTAAAACTTCTTAATAACCCCATCTCAGAAAAAGGAATTGAGCATGCCATCAATGAACTCCCTAGGAAAAAATCTCCAGGGCCAGATGGTTTTACAGGTGAATTCTATCAAACATTTAAAGAACAACTAATTCCTATACTTTGTAGACTATTTGGGAAAATAGGTGAAGAAGGAGTCCTACCAAGTTCTTTTTATGACACAAATATGGTACTAATACCCAAACCAGGTAGAGTCAAAACAGAGAAAGAAAATTATAGACCAATTTTTCTAATGAAATATTAACAAAAAGATTGCAGCAACTCATCACGAGAAGAATACGCTATGACCAGGTAGAATTTTTTCCAGGAATGCAAGGCTGGTTCAATATTAGGAAAACTATTAGTATAATTGACCATATCAACAACAAAACTAGCAGAAGCCATATGATCATGTCAATAGATGCAGAAAAAGCCTTTGACAAATTACAACACCCATTCCTATTAAAAACACTAGAAAGCATAGGAATAAATGGAACCTTCCTTAAAATTATAAATAGCATCTACCTAAAACCATCGACAAGCATTATTTGTAATGGGGGTAAGCTAGATGCATTCCCAATAAGATCAGGGGTGAAACAAGGATGTCCATTATCACCCCTGCTATTCAATTTGGTACTAGAAACGTTAGCTGTAGCAATAAGAGAAGAAAAAGAAATTGAAGGAATTAGAATAGGAAAAGAAGAAACTAAATTATCACTTTTTGCAGATGATATGATGATTTATTTAGAGAATCCTAGAGAATCAAGTGAAAAACTACTTGAAATAGTAAACAATTTTAGCAAATTTGCAGGATATAAAATAAATCCTCAGCATTCCTATACATTACTGACAAAGCCCAACAGCAAGAGATAGAAAGAGAAATTCCATTCAAAGTTATTGTAGACACTATAAAATATTTGGGAGTTTATATGCCAAGACAAAACCAGGGCCTATATGAACATAGCTATGACACACTTTTCACACGAATAAAGGCAGATCTAAATAAATGGAAAAATATCAGTTGCTCATGGTTAGGCCAAGCTAATATAATAAAAATGACAATTTTACCTAAATTAATCTATCTATTCAGTGCCATACCAATTGAACTACCAAAAAATTATTTTGCTGGGCTGGAAAAATAATAACAAAATTCATCTGGCAAAACAAGAGGTCTAGAATATCTAGGGTATTAATGAAAAGAAATGCTAGAGAAGGTGGCCTAGCCATACCAGATATTAAGCTGTACTACAGAGCAGCAGTCATCAAAACTACCTGGTACTGGCTAAGAAACAGGGGTGTGGATCAGTGGAATAGGATAGGTACACAAGAGGGAGAAGTCAACAACCATAGCAATCTACTCTTTGATAAACCCAAAGAGGCCAGCTTCTGGGCCAAGAATTCAGTATTTCACAAAAACTGCTGGGAAAATTGGAAAATGTTAGGGCAGAAACTGGGCATAGACCAATATCTTACATCATATACCAAAATAAAGTCAAAATAGGTTCATGATCTAGGAGTAAAGGCTGATAGTATAAGTAATGTGGGAGAGCAAAGAATAGTTTACTTATCAGATTTATGGAAAAGAAAAGAATTCATGACCCAAGAAGAGATAGAGAGCATTACAAAATGCAAAATGGATAATTTTGATTATGTTAAATTGAAATGTTTTTGTACAAAAAAGGCCAATGCAACAAAGATTAGGAGGGAAGCAGAAAATTGGGAGAAAATCTTTTCAACTAGTATCTCTGATAAAGGCCTCATTTCTAAAATATACAGGGAACTGAGCCAAATATATAGGAATACAAGTCATTCCCCAATTGAGAAATGGTCAAAGGATATGAACAGGCAGTTTTCAGAGGAAGAAATTAAAGCTATCTATAGGCATATGAAAAAATGCTCTGGATCACTACTGATTAGAGAAATGCAAGTTAAAACAACTCTTAGATACCACATCTCTCCTGTCAGATTGGCTAAAATAACAAAACAGGAAAATGATAAATGCTGGAGAGGATGTGGGAAAATTGGAACATTGTTACGTTGCTGGTGGAGTTGTGAGATGATCCAGTCATTTTGGAGAGTAATTTGGAACTATGCCCAAAGAGCCATAGGAATGTTCATACCCTTTGACCCAGCAATACCACTTCTAGGGTTGTATCCCAAAGAAATCACACAAGAGGGAAAGGGACCCACATGTACAAAGATATTTATAGCAGCTCTTTTTGTGGTAGCCAAGAATTGGAAATCAAAAGGATGCCCATCAATTGGGAAATGGCTGAACAAGCTGTGGTATATGAAGGTAATGGAATACTATTGTGCCATAAGAAATGGGGATGATATGGACTTCGTAACAACCTGGAAAAACCTACAGGACATAATGCTGAGTGAGCGGAGCAGAGCCAGGAGAACACTGTACACAACCATAGATATATGGATTCCGTAAGGACCAACCCTGACAGACTTCACTCTTCTCAGCAACGCAAGGTGCAAGGACAACTCCAGGGGACTCATGATGGAGAATGGTATCTTCATCCAGAGAAAGAACTGTGAAGTTTGAATGCAGATTGAGGCACGCTACATGCTCGCCTTTTTTCTTCTCTTGTTTTTGTTTTTGGGTTTTTTTTTTTTGGTTCTGTGTCTTCTTTCTCATGATTCATTCCATTGGTCATAATTCTTCTCCACAACTTGACTAGTGTATAAACTAATTCAATGCGAAGTTATACATGGTAGTTATATGAGATTCCATGCCATCTTGGGGAGGGAGGGGGGAGGGAGGGGAGAAAATCTGGAACTCAAAATTATGTAGAACCATGTGTGGTAAACTAAAAATAAAAAAATATTAAAAAAAATAAATTCCTTGCTGTCATGGTGAAGTAGGTTTACTGGTTTGGGAATATAACTGCTGCTATGTTGAACTGGAGTTACTGGTTTGGAGATTTGATCCTCTGGTGTCCGAATAAATGTTTTACTTCTTCTGCCTTCTACATGGAGAGTCTCTTGTATTGTGTGGTACAGATCTACACAGGCATATTCGTGATCACCATCGATATTGTGATACTTGCCTTATTGGTACACTAATTCCCCTTTTGGGGGATGTTATCCCCTATCTTGGAATTTAATCACAAATACAGATTAAAATTGTAAGTTTTTTTCATATTTTCATTCTATCATAGTAACTTACAGATGTTCTGGTATCAATCTATTAATTTAGGGCTGCCCAAAATAGCGCCTGCAGGCTCCATGTGGCCCACAGTGAGATTTTATGTGGCCTGCCTGTGGGTTTCAGTTTTCATGAGTGAAAAAATAAAGTAATAATCAGTATGGAATGTGTATTAGATTTTTAAATTTCATCACTAATAAATAATTTCTTTGATGTTAATTTTCTTTGTTGTTTTTTCTGTTATTTATTTATTTAATATTTTAGTTTTCAGCATTAATTTTTACAAGAGTTTGAATTACAAATTTTCTCCCCATTTCTACCCTCACCCCCACTCCAAGATGGAACATATTCTGATTGATCCATTCCCCAGTCAGCCCTCCCTTCTGTCACCCCATGCCTCCCATCCCCATTTCCCTTACTTTCTTGTAGGGCAAGATAGATATATATGCCCCATTGCCTGTCTGTCTTATTTCCTATTTGCATGAAAAACATTTTTTTGAACATCTGTTTTTAAAACATTGAGTTCCAAATTCTCTCCCCTCTTCCTTCCCCACCCACCCTCCCTGAGAAGGCAAGAAATTCAACATAGACCACATGTATATCAATATGCAAAACCCTTCCACAATATTCATGTTGTGAAAGACTAACTATATTTTGCTCCTTCCTATCCTATCTCCCTTTATGTAATTTTCTCCCTTGACCCTATCCCTTTTCAAAAGTGTTTGCTTTTGATTACCTCCTCCCCTTATCTGCCCTCACTTCTATCATCCCTCTTTTTTTATCTCCTTCCTCCTTTTGCCTGTGGGGTAAGATACCCAATTGAATGTGTATGTTATTACATCTTCAGGTCAAATCTGATGAGAGCAAAATTCACTCATTTCCCCTCACCTGTCCCCTCTTCCCTCCCAACAGAACTGATTTTTCTTGCCACTTTTATGCGAGATAATTTACCATGTTCTATCTCTCCCTTTCTCCCTCTCTCATTCCTTAATTTTATTTTATTTTTAGATATCACCCCTTCATATTCAACTCACCCTGTCCGCTCCGCTCTGTTCATATATATATATATATATATATATATATATATGTATGTATATGTATATTCCCTTAAGATCCCCTAATACTGAGGTCTCATGAATCATACACATCATCTTTCCATGTAGAAATGTAAACAAAACTGTTAAACTTTAGTAAGTTCCTTGTGAGTTCTCTTTCTTTACATTTTCATGCTTCTCTTGATTCTTGTGTTAGAAAGTCAAATTTTCTATTCAGCTCTGGTCTTTTCACTGAGAAATCTTGAAAGTCCTCTATTTTATTGAAAATTCATATTTTGCCTTGGAGCATGATACTCTATTTTGCTGGGTAAGTGATTCTTGGTTTTAATTCTAGCTCCATTGATCTCAGGAATATCATATTCCCAGCCCTTCAATCCATTAATGTAGAAGATGATAGATCTGGGGTTATTCTGATTATGTTTCCACAATACTCAAATTGTTTCTTTCTGGCTGCTTGCCGTATTTTCTCCTTGATCTGGGAGCTGTGGAATTTGGCAACAATATTCCTAGGAGTTTGCTTTTTGGGATCTATTTGAGGAGGTGATCTATGGATTCTTTCAATTTCTATTTTACCTGCTGGCTCTAGAATATCAGGGCAGTTCTCTTTGATAATTTCTTGAAAGATGATATCTAGGCTCTTTTTTTGATCATGGCTTTCAGGTAGTCCAATAATTTTTAAATTATCTTTCTTGGATCTATTTTCCAGTTCAGTGGTTTTTTCCAATGAGAGATTCCATATTGTCTTTCACTTTTTCATTCCTTTGTTTCTGTTTTATAATATCTTGATTTC
Organism: Trichosurus vulpecula; assembly: GCF_011100635.1. NCBI lineage: Eukaryota > Metazoa > Chordata > Mammalia > Diprotodontia > Phalangeridae > Trichosurus > Trichosurus vulpecula. The sequence goes on along the minus strand of NC_050580.1, from coordinate 12,559,679 downwards.
TCATAAAGTCATTAGCTTCCACTTGCTCCAGTCTAATTTTTTAGGTAGTATTTTCTTCAGTGGTCTTTTGGACTTCCTTTTTCATTTGACTAATTCTGTTTTTCAAGGCATTTTTCTTCTCATTGGCTTTTTGGAGCTCTTTTGCCATTTGACAATCTATTTTTTAAGGTGTTGTTTTCTTCAACATTTTTTTCAGTATTTTTTTTCGGTCTCCTTTAGCAAGTCGTTGACTTGTTTTTCATGGTTTTCTTGCATCATTCTCATTTCTATTCCCAGTTTTTCCTGTATTTCTCTAACTTGATTTTCCAAATGCACTTTGAGGTCTTCCATGGTCTGAGACCAGTTCATGTTTTTCTTGGAACCTTTTGATGTGGGCTTTTTGACTTTGTTGACTTCTTCTAGCTGTATGTTTTGGTCTTCTTTGTCACCAAAGAAAGATTCTGAAGTCTAAGTCTGAATCTGAGTGCATTTTTGCTGCCTGGCCATGTTCCCAGCCAAGTACTTGACCCTTGAGTTTTTCACTGGGGTATGACTGCTTGTAGAGTAAAGAGCACTTTGTTCCAACCTTGAGGGGTTGTGCTGTTTTTTTTCTTAGAGCTATTTCTATACAGCAAGCTCTGCCACACCAGCCCTTCTCCTCCCCCAATTCTTATTTTTCCATAAGAATAAATTCAACAAAACAGTATCACAAAATTTACTGAGATATTTCACAAGAGGCTAAATTACTGGAATTATACAAAGTTCCAGGAGTTCTACCCTATAATGTTAAAATAACTAATCTCAAAAATCTTTAAGACCCAAATCTCCAAAATCTACTAAGATCTACCAGTTCTCCAAACTTTGATTATCTGATTTTATTTCAGTAATTCCATTGTGGCCAAGGCTGAATTAATGGAAAAAAGAATCCTCCAGGTTTTCTTTTCTTCTTTTCTGATAACTATTCTGCTGAAATCCTGAACTGGGAGTTAGTCCTGTTTACTGGGACAACTACTTCCAGTTTCAAGTACGAAACTTCTTAAACATAGTATCAGAATTTACAAACAACACAAACAGAACAAAAGGCAAAGATTTTTTTTCACATTTTACAAAGAACACAAAATGATGGAACAGAAAAAGTAAGCACAATTTTTCAGTTGTAAATGAACGTTCCATCTTCAGGGCAACTTTGGGAACCATTTGCATATTTTTTAACATAATTTGAGAGCACTATCTTTTAGTCACCTTTTCTACTCACGTATGGAATGCTACACCTGTTTCCAGACCATTAAAAATTCTCCTTAGGGGTGTCAATTTACCAGCGGGTTATTCCCCTGGTCTCACGCCAAAAGAAATTTTTACAAGGGGGAATACCATAGAGGAATCCACAATTCTCCACTCTTGGGGCAAAAACCAATCTTAGACCACCCAAATCACTGGGGCAAACCCAATCTACCCCTATACTTCCTCAATCCCTAAACTGAACCTAAATTTAAATCATCCAGGAAAACTGAATGCATAAGTAAACTTTCCTAATCCCTGGGGTGGGTACAAACCTACCCCAGTGCATGGGGCAAACTTAATCTAAACCTAAAGCACTCCAGTCCTTGGGGAGAACCAAATGTAACCACAAATTTTCCCAAATCCCTGGGGCAAACCTAAAACTTCCAGGGGAAAAAGAACTGAAAAATCCTCTAGATGTCTTAGGAGAAGGCCCCTCACCTGAAGCATTAAAATCCAAACTTAAACCTCTCCAATCTCTGGGGCAAAGCTCACACTCTAAACCACCTCACTCCTTGGTTAAAACCAACAGCTGTATCCAAACCTAAATAAATCCAAAATTTCCCTGGGACACTGAAAAGAAAATCAAATTAAAACCCTAAATCTTACCTGTACTCAGAAGAAAAAGGTATGGAGAACCTGTAGTTCAGTCATTTCTGTCATGTCTGACTCTTTGTGAACCCATGAGATTTCCTTGGCAGAGATACTGGACTGGTTTACCATTTCCTTCTCCAGCTCATTTTGCAGATGAGGAAACTGAGGCAAACAGGGTTAAGTGACTTGTCCAGGGTCACACAGCTAGTAAGTGTCTGTAGCCAGATTTGAACTCAGGAAAATGAGGCTTCCTGACTTCAGGCTTGGCACTATATGCATAGCACCACGGCACTTCTCTATTGGGATTTTGTTACCCAAGACTAATTTGGCAGTCACCTTGTGGGTAAATGCTGAGAGTACTAGGAGTTTTGTTCCAGGAGCCCAGGGCAAAGAGATAGAAAGAACAGATGAGGAATATGCCCAAGGGAACAGAACATAAGTCCAACCTGCTTTTCACTTTGCCTTGTCCAAGCCTGAGGGATAAAAGGGATGAGGAAGAGTGTTGCCTTCTAAATTGAGTCACAGAACAAATGACAGGTAATTATTTCAAATCATTGCTGCTACATTGCTTTTAATTCCATACCTCACTTTCTTATGCCTTGAGAAGCAGAACAAGTTTCCATCCTCTGCTGGTGTGTTCACGTGACCTCCTACAGGAGTATTTAGAGTGTCTGGTCTGAAGTGTCATCACTGAGGACCCTTCAGGTTGTTCAGGTCAGAGGACCTTTGGACAAATGGATTCCTCTCGCTGAGATGCATAGATCCATTTTGCTTTTAATCTCTCTCTTATCTCTTCCCTCAGTTCCTCAGTTCAACCCTTTCCATTTTAAAATCGTCAGAGGCTCCCAGGGACCTGCTAAGGAGACTCAGGCTGGAAATTCCATTCTTTCTACAGCACAGGAGGTCTACTAAGGTAAGCTCCCAAACACCATGAATGCTCCCTGGGACCCTATCAGGACATTTTATTTCGTGAAGTAGCACAGAAAAAATGGCAATAGATTGTATCACATGCTATTCATCATTGTGCTATCTAGAAAAAAATCTCCGAAGACTGAACTCAAATTAGGTTCAAAATAATTAAAAAGATGAAAGTAATGTAGAGAAAAAAGTGCCCAAGGATGTTTAAATGAGGCATTGTGGTAAAGGGGAGGAATGAGTGGCTAATCAGAGAATGTAGGTTCAAATCCCACCTCTGGCACTACCTATGTGGTCTTGGCAAACCATTTAATTTCCATGAATCTTGTTTTTCTTATCTATAAAATGGGACTGGATGGCCTTTGTGGTTCCTTCTAGCTCTAGAGCTATGGTGTTGAAATCCCATGATGTTTGAGTAGATCAGTATCTTTGGGCTAGTCACTTGACTTCTCTGGTCCCCAACTTTTTCATCTATAAAATGGGGTGTTGGATTAGGTGATTCAATTCAGTAGATGCTGATTGAGGGGAGAGGCTGGGGGGAACATGGAGATGTGGGGGTCACTTGCACAGAGAATTAAAACTGTGGGAGCCAATGAGGTTGTGAAGAGAGTGTATAGAAAGAGAAAAGAGCCTCAGATTGAGTCTTATGGAATGCCCAGAGTTAAGGCCATTTATAGATATTATCCTTCCTGCAGTCCAGCTTCTCTTCCAAACTTCCCTCTCCCTCTAAGGCACCGCCATCCTGCTGTCTCCCTGGTTTTAACTGAGCAGGAGCCTGGACTCCCCACTTTCTGCTATTCCATACAGAGAAGCAGCTGTTAGATCTTGCCATTCCTACCTTTACTGCTTCTTTGTCACCGTGTCCCTTCTCTCCAATCATACCTAGCCCCTTCGTTAGGTTTGTGCCACTCCTACCTGCATTACTGGAACAGGTTTCTGTTTGTACTCCCTGACTCAAGCCCTGCCCCACTGCAGGACAGTCTATAGATTGCTGCCAATGTCATTGCCCTTAAATACAGATGATACTCAATTGCCTTAGTTAGGGAAAGTAAAAACTCTTCTTTAGGGCTTTTAGTGCTTAACAGCCTGATAGCAAACTAGGTTTTTTTTTTGCTAAGGTGGCAATTCAACCCCCTTGTCCCCCCACCCCTTCCCTCAGCACATATGCGAGCACAAATGTGTGCACAGACACACACACACACACACAAATACACAAGCACACACACAGATACACACACACTGAGACAGAGAGGGAGGTTGGGTGAGAGAGAGAGAGAGAGAGAGAGAGAGAGAGAGAGAGAGAGAGAGAGAGAGAGGGAGAGAGAGAGAGAGAGAGAGAGAGATTGAGATTCACCCCATGAGAATGTAGGAACTTTGAAGGCAAGGGTTTGTTTCATTTTCTGTATTTGTAACCCTACAACCTAGCAATAGTTTTTGGTACATAGTAGGTCCTTAATAAACACTTGTTAATTGGGGATGGATTCCATGGTTATCAAGCTCACATTTGTACCCAGCTTTTTGCTCTGATACTTCTTCCATCTTTTCACAATCACAGAAACCTTGCTTCCCCAGAATATGCTCCATGCTTGGTCATGAGGACATACATATATACACCTTCTCTTTCTGCCTCCTGTTCCTTCTAAGTTTCTTTCAATTGGTCCATCTACCCCCTACCCCAACACTTCTACTGGGCCTGGAGGAGCAGTGGTCATCCTCCTTGGTCTTCATAGCCATATCTAGACCATCTTGTATATCGACATCTGCTTCTATTACTCTATTCATTCTTAGAAACTATCATCCCCTGGCCTCCAGGTCATTTCTACTCCCTTCTCAAACCAATCAGTACCTAGGCTTTTTTGACGCCCCTGCCAACACCATAGTATGCAGTTCAACCACTTCTTCAATTCTCCAAAGCTCCACTTCATTCTCATTCTCTTTCCCCCAAAAGCAGCCCTAATGGTTTTTGGACTGAGGGATATTGGGGAAACCATCTGGGTGTGTTGTCTGCTTTGGATTGTAAAAGCCTAATTTGAGGAGGTAGAATTACTACAATTGGGATCAAATGACCTGGCTTTGAATTCGTGTCTCACCCATTTTCTACCTATGTGATCTTGGGGAAGTCTGTCTCTTTAGGCCTTGGTTTCCACATCTGTCCACTGGTGAAGCAGAAAGAAATATCTTCTAAGGTCCCTTCTATATCTAAGACTACAATCCAAAGAATTTATTCTGGTTTTCTATTATTGATTTGCTCTTTTCAATCTGTGATTCTAAGACCAACGAAATTGGCGTGGCTCAGACGGTGCCACTGATTCCCATGTTGCAGGTGGAAACAAAACGTGGAGACTTGTTGTGACAGTGTTTATGATCCAGGCACTGAGAGCAGGATGCATTTTACAAGATATTGACAGACCTGAGAATCCTGAAGTTGAAATGAATGTTGCAAGTTTTGTTCTTATTGGGAAAAGATCACACCCAAATCACCGGCGTATCTAAGATTCCAAGTATTTAAAAGGTTTAGGAGTTTGAGCAATAGTACAGTAGGGAAGTCACATATTTACTTAGCAAATGAGATATCAGTATTGTAACCATAAAATGGATATCTCAATACCCTGAACTAAATGCACTTTTTTACCAAACAGAGTCAGGTCATTCTTTACTGGCAATACCCGGTTGAAGAGTATGAAGTTGAGACAGAAGATTCATATATCCTCATCCTTGTAAGGATTCCCTATGGAAGAATGGGCAACAATGTATCAGGTATTTGTCAAGTCAAGAAGACCCAGGTTTGGAGTAGAAGGATGTGGGTTTGAATTCTAGCCCTGTTGTTTACTAGTACCTTGGAAAAAACATTTGTCTCAGAGCCTCTGTCTTCTCTTTTCAATGGGATTGTCATGCTGAATAATGTAAGCACCACTCCACTTCTAAAAGTCTCCATTCCAATATCAAGAAATTTTTCAGCCAAGATGACAGCTGGAAAGCAAGGACTTGCATGACCTTCCCCCCCAGGTCCCTTCAAAAACCTATAAAAATGGCTCTGAACAAATTCTAGAGCTGCCGCACCCACAGAATAACAGAGGGAAGCAGGGCTCCAGCCCAGGACAGTTTGGATGGTCTCTGGGGAAGGTGTATTGCATGGAGTTCGGAGCAGATTGGAGGAGAGCCCAGCACGGTCTGCGCCCAGACCGACCAGACTGGGAGCCAGGCAGAACAGGCCCTAGGGCCATGAATTGGTGAGCTGTGACAGTTACCGGACTTCTCAGCTCATAGACAACAAAGAAGGTTAGTGGGAAAAGCTGTGGGGACAGAGCGAAAGAAGTTCTGGGTTCGGCCACCTCCCTGGGGGCAGAGGAAGTCATGCAGTTCTGAGGACAGAACTTCAGCTGTAGTTGCTTCTGGGCCCAGGCCCACCTGGTGGGAGGAATTAAGTGGCAGATCAGAGCGGGAGTGCAGAGTCTGCTTAAGATCTGAGTCCAGTCTGGGTTGGTGGTTCTTGGGGAAGGAGGAATGATGGTGTGGCAGAAATGGCTGTGTAGAAATAACTCTGAAAACAACAGCGCAACCCCTCAAGCTTGGGACAAAGTACTCTGTACTCTATAAGTAGTCATATCCCCCAACGAAAAACTCAAGGGTCAAGTGGTTGGCTGGGAACATGGCCAGGCAGCAAAAATGGACTCAGATTCAGACTCAGACTTTGGAATCTTTCTTTGGTGACAAAGAAGACCAAAACATACAGCCAGAAGAAGTAAACAAAGTCAAAAGTATAAACTGGTCTCAGGCCCTAGAAGAGTTCAAAAAGGATTTGGAAAAGCAAATTGTAGAAGTAGAGGAAAAATTGGAAAGAGAAATGAGAGTGATGCGGGAAAACCATGAAAAACAAGTCCATGACTTGCTAAAGGAGACCCCAAAAATACTGAAGAAAATAATACTTTAAAAAGTAGAATAAAATGGCAAAAGAGCTCCAAAAAGCCAATGAGGAGAAGAATGCCTTGAAAAGCAGAATTAGCCAATTGGAAAAGGAGGTCCAAAAGACCACCAAAGAAAATACTACCTTAAAAATTAGACTGGAGCAAGTGGAAGCTAGTAATTTTATGAGAAATCAAGATATTATAAAATAGAACCAAAGGAATGAAAAAATGGAATACAATGTGAAATACCTCATTGGAAAAACCACATACCTAGAAAATAGATCCAGGAGAGATATTGTAAATATTATTGGACTACCTCAAAGTTATGATCAAAAAGAGAGCCTAGATATCATCTTTCATGAAATCATCAAGGAGAACTGCACTGACATTCTAGAGCCAGAGGGTAAAATAGACATTGAAGGAATCCACCAATCACCTCTGGAAAAAGATCCCCAAAAGCAAACTCCTAGGAATATTGTCGCCAAATTCCAGAGCTCCCAGATGAAGGAGAAAATAATGCAAGCAGCCAGAAAGAAACAATTTGAATATTGTGGAAAAACAATCAGAATAACACAAGATGTAGCAGCTTCTACATTAAGGGATCAAAGGGCTTGGAATCTGATATTCCAGACGTCAAAGGAGCTAGGAGTAAAACCAAGAATCACCTACCCAGCAAAAACATATTTTGCTCCAAGGCAAAATATGGATTTTCAATAACATAGAGGACTTTCAAGCTTTCTCATTGAAAAGACCAGAGGTGAGTAGAAAATTTCACTTTCAAACACAAGAATCAAGAGAAGCATGGAAAGGTAATCGAGAAAGAGAAAGTATAAGGGACTTACTAAAGTTGAACTGTTTTGTTTACATTCCTACATGGAAAGATAAAGATAATGTGTATAATTCACAAGACCTCAGCATTAGGGTATCTGAAGGGAATATACATACGTACATATATATATATATATATATATATATATATATATATATATATATATATATATACGTATATGTGTGTGTGTGTGTGTGTGTGTGTGTGTGTGTGTGTGTGCGTGTATATATAGAAAGAGGGCACAGGGTCAGTTGAATATGAAGGGATGATATCTAAAAAAATTCAAATTAATGGATGAGAGAGGAATATATTGAGAAAGGGAGAGATAGAATGGGGTAAATTATCTCACACAAAAGTGGCAAGAAAAAGCAGTTCTGTTGGAAAGGAAGAGGGGGCAGGTGAGTGGCAAAGAGTGAATATTGCTCTCATTGGATTTGACCTGAGGAGGGAATACCATACACACTCAATTTGGTATCTTACCCTGCAGGACAGAAGGAGGAAGGAGATAAAAAAGGGGGGACGATAGAAGGGAGGGCAGATAGGGTTAGGCAGTAATGAAAAGCAAACACTTTTGAAAAGGGACAGGGTCAAGGGAGAAAACTTGATAAAGGGGGATAGGTTAAGAAGGAGCAAAATATAGTTATTCTTTCACAACATGAGCATTGTGAAAGGGTGTTGCATAAGGATACACATGTGGCCTATGTTGAATTGCTTGCCTTTTTTAGGGAGTGTGGGTTGGGAGGGAAGAGGGGAGAGAATTTGGAACTCAAAGTTTTTGAAAGGAGATGTTCAAAAAAAAATTTTTGCATGCAACTAGGAAATAAGATAGATAGGCAATGGGGCATGAAAATCTATCTTGCCCTACAAGAAAGTAAGGGAAAAGGGGATGGGGGGGAGTGGGGTGACAGAAGGGAGGGTTGACTGGGGAATGGGTCAATCAGAATATATGCCATCTTGAAGTGGGGTGGAGGGTAGAAATGGGGTGAAAATTTGTAATCCAAGCTCAATTCTTGTGAAAATTAATGCTGAAAACTAAAAATATTAAGTAAATAAATAATGAATTAAAAAAAGAAATTTTTCTCAGCTGAAGGCGTTGTCTTCTATTCAGGGAAACTCAGGTCAGGAGATGGATTTTGAAGACAACTAAAGCATGGGAAAGGGTTAGAACCCTCATTTTCAGAGAGAATCAGATTTACCAATCTCTATGGCATCCTATTTGCAGAAGGACATGACAATGAGATTCAAGGCAATGAATGTTGGGTGGCTACCCAAAGTGTGGAGTTTGCTGATTCTCCAGGTATTCCTGACTTTTCTTGTTAAGAGTGGCTGACAAGTCTTTTCTGTTGACAATGGTTGGTTTTTGCCTATGTCTCTTTGGGAGCATGCCTAATGTTTCTTTGATGGCCAGTCTACTCAGTTCAAACCCAGGCTCCTGAGTAGACACTCAGCAGACACTCATGTAGAGACAAATGACAACTGAGCTGGTCCAAGTTAATGAACTCATTTTACCCAGAGTTTCCCATTTCCATGAAGGCTGTGGTCTGTGACCAAGAGGTAGCCCTTCTAGGCAGAAAGAATTCTCTCCTACAGACAACACAAATGGACAGGCCTTGGCCAGTAAGTCATAGAATCACAGTTGTAGTCCCAGATTCAGCACTAACAAATTGGGTGGCCTTAAATCAGTCCCTTCTCTTCTTTGTGCCTTATTATTCCTGACTATAAAATGGGGATGATTAGGTGGTACAGGGGCTCTATGCCCTGTGAGTCAAGATAGACCTGTTTTTGAATCCCAAGTCAGATACTTAGCAACTGTGTGATCCTGGTCAAATCGTTTAATCTTTTCCAGTCTCAGTTTACTCAACTATGAAATGGGCATAATAGTAGCACCTACATTACAGGATCATGAGAATCAAATCAGATAAAGTATACCAATTGCATTTTTTAGTACCTTTTGCATTAAGCTAGTCTCAAAGGCTGCTTCAGTTCTACATTTGGAAGCTCTTGTTTTATTTTGCTTTTAATTTAGGTATGGCTAGAATTTTAGAGGAGAATCTCATTGGTCATTTCACTTACTTGAGAATGTGGCAGTGCCTACCTGAGCAGTTACTGATTTCTACATGCCTGCTTCTGAGTAGCTGAGAACAACCTACCGTGTTTCGTTTATATGGGAACATTGGATCATATGGTGATAACGATCAAACTATGAGGAACCACCCTATCCTTCTGAACTTGAGTCTGGAAATACATAGCTCAGAAAACATTCTTTCAAACAAAAGGTCAGCCTTTTCTTCTGGTGCCTGGCTATAAACCAAACTCTTAGGTCCTGTGATTGGTACATTTTCTTATGAATTCAAGGTCCACAGGTCCAAGGGGAGATTTTCTTTTTTTTAAATTTTATTTAATATTTTATTTTTTCAAATTACATGCAAAAACAATTTTAACTTTTTTTCAAATGTTGAGTACCCAATTCCCTCCCTACCTCTCTTCCCCCCACCCTCATTGAGAAGGCAAGCAATTTGACATAGATTATTCATGTGTACTCATGCAAAACACATTTCCATGTAAGTCATTCTGTGAAAGAAAACACAGACAAAAGTCCCCAAGGAAGACAAAGTAAGTAAAGAAAAAGTATCTTTGATCATCATTCAGGTTCTAAGAGTTCTTTCATCATAAGTCCTATGGAATTGTGTTGAATCATTGTATTGCTGAGAATAGCTAAAGTTATTCATCATAGACCATCATACAAAACTGCTGTTAATGTGTACAGTGTTCTGCTAGTTCTTTTTTCCAGGTGAAGTATATTTGGAAATTTTAATTAGACAGCGTAAGTAAAAACATCACAATTTTAAAATAAAAAAGGATTAATTTCCTGACATCCCAGGTAATCATCTTACATTGTTGAAAAAAAAAGGTACATCAGCAATGTGTACATAGGCACAACACTATACAAAGTATCCCTTGGCAATATGCTTTAGTGACTAAATGTCCAAATTATATGCAGGATGTAATACAAGAACATTCCCTAGTGTACAAGCAAATGATAACTTACAGCAAATCAACCAAAGTAAAACCAGCTAGCTACAACATTATCAACAAACTTATAAGGCACAAATTTTTTCTAATCATTAGTATATACGCGAATAAATGATAAGTGAAACATTTAATAAGCAGATGTTAAAATATAACAAATAAATAAGTAAATAAATATAGCAGTAATATGCTAAAATGATTAGTAATTAAGTTATGCATCCATGAACATGTACAATTACATGCAAGGCACACTTTAGATGGGCAGTCGCTAGTATGGTCACCTGGATATATGTGTAACTACTTTTGGTTCAGTGATAATATCACAGATTAGTCTAGAGCAGGGATTTATAACCTGGGGTGAAATTGTTTTGTTTTGTTTTTCAACATTTTGATATCTATTTCCAAGGTAATAATTTTCCTTTGTAATCTTTCCTTTATGCATTTAAAAGCATTATTTGGAGAAGTGGCCCATAGTTTTCACCAGGCTGCCAAAGGGGCCCAGGAAACAAAACAGATTAAGAAACTTTAATCTCAACTCTAGAGGCTGATTAAATGGGTTGAACTCTTTTGTAACTTGCTGACTTTTCAGCTCCCATACCTAAGCTGTTAAATGGAATGGATTATAACCATCTTCATCATTACAGATGTAGGCCTGCTTCTCCAAATGTGTACTTTTTGAAGTTTAGGGTTATGGAAACACCAGGCTAGCTCTCGCCATTTTCTTGCTTCGTTGGTTGTATCTACACCTTAGGAGGGCAGCTAAGTGGTGAAGAGGTCAGAGTGCTGGGCCTGGAGTCAGAAAGACTCATTTTCATGAGTTCAAATCTGGCCTCAGACACTTTACCAGCTCTGTGATCCTGGACAAGTCACTCAACCCTGTTTGCCCCAGTTTCTCATCTTCAAAAGAAGCTGGAGAAGGAAATGGCAAACAAATTACTCTAGTATCTTTGCCAAGAAAACCTCAAATGGGGCTACAAAGAATGGGATGTGACTGAACAACAGCAATACCCTAGGAAGCTCTATCTCTGAAGCTTTAGGTAAGAAAGGGCTTGCCTCTGGATTCAGTCATCTTGCCTTGTCTCAAACAAGTTTCTGTTTTATTTGAGGCAAGGTTGTTAGGGAATAATGCTCTGTTTCTCTTTCATTGGAAGTATCACCTTGAAAACTCCTATCTGGTTCTGAGAACCTTTCCATGACTGTTGGGTGTTCTCTTTTGCTCAGACTCTGCCACTTCTTTCTACCTCATAAGAAAGTCCGATGAACTCTCCTATGGATAATAAGTGGTTGTCTTGACAGGAAGGAATGTAGGCCTTTATTAAGCATCTACTATGTGCCAGACATTGTGCTTCAAAGATATTACCTCATTTAATCCTCACAACAACCCTGCGAGGCAGTTGTTATCATTATCCCTATTTATTAGATGGGGAAATTGAGGCAGGCAGAGGTGGGGTGAGTTGCCCAGGATCACACAGTCATCAAGTGTCTGAGGTCAAATTTGAAGTCAGGTGTATCTTGATTTCAAGTCCAACAATCTATCCACGATGCCACCTTGCTGCCTCTAGCTGATAGGGTCCCCTCTACTCTCTTTGCTCTTTATGGCAAATTACCCAGTCCCTAAACATCTTTTTTTTTCTTCTTTTTTAATTTTTAAAATTTATTTATTTAATTTATTTAATATATTTAGTTTTCAGTATTGATTTTCACAAGAGTTTGAATTATGAATTTTTTCCCCATTTCTACCCTCCCAAACACTCCAAGATGGCATATATTCTGGTTGCCCCATTCCCCAGTCAGCCCTCCCTTCTGTCACCCCACTCCCCTCCCATCCCCTTTTCCCTTACTTTCTTGTAGGGCAAGATAAATTTCTATGCCCCAATGCCTGTGTATCTTATTTCCTAGTTGCATACAAAAACAGTTTTTTAACATCTGTTTCTAAACCTTTGAGTTCCAAATTCTCTACCCTCTTCCCTCTCCACCCACCTGTGTTGGTAAGCAAAATGGCCTTTGTTTTCTTTGAGTGACTTGGTGTATTTCATTCAGCCTTGCTGGGGGCTGGGCCCCAGGCCCAGAGCCCTGTTAGGTGTGGAACCTATGTGGGTGCGGATTGGTGACTTGGGAGGGCCCAGGATGGGGCTGGCTAGGGGGAGGTGTTGACTCCAGAGCCATGCCCTATTGGGTGTTGACCTAATCTATGTGGATGTGAGCCTCCCAGGGTCCTGGGGGGAGGGGCCAACTCAAGAACCAATCACCAGAGCCTGTGCTCTGGTCATTCAGATGATGCTTGATGATGTCAAAAACTCTACAAGAGGAGAGAAGACAGATTGAAGAGCCCCTTTTCTGCTGGAGCTCTTTGTGGCAGCAGTGGTGGCATGTGACTCTGGGCCAGCCCTAGTTCTGAGCTCCTGGGCTGAACCTAGATGTTGGTAACTATGAATTGTATTTGGTCTGTCTGTTGATGCTTGTAATTTGTTTGTATTTTGTTCTGAAGTTCAGGATGCTGGCTTTTTCCCCTGAACCAACTGAATGCCGTCTGTACGCTGAATTAAAGTAAAGTTGTCAACCCCTTTAACCTTGCTTTCCTTATTAAGGCAGATCAGAAGAACGTGTGCTTTCCCGGCGTGCCGACAGCTTTCTGGGTGCTGGCTGTGGGTGGATCTTACACCCCCATAGAAGCTGCTAGCCAGATTGTTAAAACAAATGGCATAGTCATGGTCAGGATCTGCCTTTAACAGGAAAGCATGGCATTTTGGGGTGCTGGGTTGGTTGAATGTTTCCTTGTTTTTGGACTGCTCTTTGTACTTGGGGTGGCTATGGTTCTGTGGAGCCTCAGGAGCAAGGAAGGCCTGAAGGAAAACAGGTGGGTGGAAGTGCTGGGTGAGGTTTCCCAGGGGCCCAGAGCAGGAGATAATCCCTTCTTCCCAGGGCTTAAGTTGATAAGCCTGGTCCCAGAGCACTGTGCTGAAAGGGTGAAAAACCTGTACAATTTTGTAGAAATGATAGAATAGTTCAAGTGATTATTATCACCTGTGAAAAAATACCTTTTGTATATTTTACCATGAATAGGACTATAATAATAGATTCATGGACTCCACAAGTATGGCTGATGCTGATAAATGCCACAAGCCACTCAGAGGTGATCTTGTGTGATTAACGGATGAAAGTTTGTACCTGGGGAAAAAGGCTGGGAGGACAATCTTAGTCTCTATCTAGGATGGGATCCTCTTGGTATTCCTTTTGAAAAGAAACATTTCCCACCTGAGTTTGGTTCTGATATTGGATCTTTGCATAACTGGAATCTCAACCAAACTGGAGATGATTTTATTTGAAGAATAATAGCCCATACTTGCCTACTCTTTTTGTTCTTTGTTTTGGTTAACCTTGTTGCCGGTTCTGTCTCCTTTAGGCTTAAGCACCCTACACTTTCAGGTTATTGCCTAAGCATGTAGCATTCTTGGAAGTCCTGCCAGCTCGCTAAAGAACTGACCTCTGGAATGGGACTCTTGGGGCAGGGACAGCTCTACGACCAATTTCAGCAAGAAGAAGATATGGGAAATGAGACCTTCACCCCTTACCCCAAGATTTTGAGCCCCAATTGTTCGAGTGGGGCTGAATGATGATACTGTTATGTGTACTTATTTTGTATTATCCTTACTGTATTGTTTTATTGTTATGATATTATTGATCCTATGTAATGGATACAAAGATCTAGGGGTGGACATCTGAATTGTAAAACAAGTAATTTGGGAATGATTGACAAGATTATCTTGCTGAGACCTAGGGGTGGGTCATGTTTGTGTTGTAAACAAATATTTGGGAGTGTCACTGAATGATATGTTTTAGTTTCCTGTGTAATTGGATCGCAATGTTCTAGGATACATAATTTAATTTAAATTATGATTGGATTGTGTACCCTAGAACATTGTGAGGAGTGGAGTGTGTTGGTAAGCAAAATGGCCTTTGTTTTCTTTGAATGACTTGGTGTATTTCATTCAGCCTTGCTGGGGGCTGGGCCCCAGGCCCAGAGCCCTGTTAGGTGTGGAACCTATGTGGGTGCGGATTGGTGACTGGGGTGGGCCCAGGATGGGGCTGGCTAGGGGGAGGTGTTGACTCCAGAGCCATGCCCTATTGGGTGTTGACCTATCTCTGTGGATGTGAGCCTCCCAGGGTCCTGGGGGGAGGGGCCAACTCAAGAACCAATCACCAGAGCCTGGGCTCTGGTCATTCAGATGATGCTTGATGATGTCAAAAGCTCTATAAGAGGAGAGAAGACAGCTTGAAGAGCCGTTTTCTGCCGGAGCTCTTTGTGGCAGCAGTGGTGGCCCATGACTCTGGGCCAGCCCTTGTTCTGAGCTCCTGGGCTGAACCTAGATGTTGGTAACTATGAATTGTATTGGGTTTGTATGTTGATATTTGTAATTTGTTTGTATTTTGTTCTGAAGTTCAGGGTGCTGGTCTCTTCCCTTGAAGTAAGTGAATGAGTCTGTATTTGGTCTGTCTGTTGATGCTTGTAACTTGTTTGTATTTGTTCTAAAGTTCAAGGTGCTGGCTTTTTCCCCTGACCTAACTGAATGTGTCTGCATGCTTGATTAAAGTAAAGTTGTCAACCCCTTTAACCTTGCTTTCTTTATTAAGGCAGATCAAAAGAACCTGTGCTTTCCTGGCATGCCGGCAGCTTTCTGGGTGCTGGCTGTGGGTGGATCTTACACGCCCACCGAAGCTGCTAGCCAGATTGTTAAAACACCACCCTCCCTAAGAAGGCAAGCAATTCAACATACACCGTATGTGTATCATTATGTAAAACCCTTCCACAATACTCATGTTGTGAAACACTAACTACATTTTGCTCCTTCCTAACCTATCCCCCTTTATTGAATTTTCTCCCTTGACCCTGTCCCTTTTTGCAAGTGTTGTTTTTGATTACCTCCTCCCCCTATCTGCCCTCCCTTCTATCGTTCCCCCATTTGTATCTTCTTCCTCCTTCTTTCCTGTGGGGTAAGATACCCAATTGAGTGTGTATGGTACTCCCTCCTCAGGTCAAATCCAATGAGAGCAAGATTCACTGATTTCCCCTCACCTACTCCCTCTTCCCTTCCTACAGAATTGCTTTTTCTTGCCACTTTGATGAGAGATAATTTACCCCATTCTATCTCTCCCTTTCTCCCTCTCTCAATATATTCCTCAAATCCCTTAATTTAATTTAATTTTTTAGATATCATCCCTTCATATTCAACTCACCCTGTGCCCTATGTCTACATGTATGTATATATATATATATATATATATGTATATATATATATATAGTATATGTATTATATATGTATGTGTGTATGTGTGTGTGTGTGTGTGTGTGTGTGTGTGTGTATTCCCTTCAACTACCCTAATACTGAGGTCTCATGAATTACACGGATCACCTTTCCATGTAGGAATGTAAACAAAAGAGTTCAACTTCAGAAAGTCTGTTATGATTTCTCTTTCTTGTTTACCTTTTCATGCTTCTCTTGATTCTTGTGTTTGAAAGTCAAATTTTCTATTCAGCTCTGGTCTTTTCACTGAGAAAGCTTGAAAGTCATCTATTTTATTGAAAATCCCTATTTTCCCTTGGAGCATGATATTCAGATTTGCTGGGTAGGTGATTCTTGGTTTTAATCTTAGCTCCATTGACCTCTGGTCCCAGCCCTGGGGGTAGTGTACTTGGCAGTGTAGCTGCAGGAAACGCTGGAGACTGCTTTCAGAGCTCCAGATATGGCTGCTTCCAGCCCCAAAACCACATGGTGAGAAGAATCAAGCAACAGATAAGAGCGGGACTGCAGGGAGTGCTTTGCTGGTGCAGAGACAGTGTTCCCTTGCTTTGCCCTGCTGGGATCTGGGTTGCAGTCCCGGCTGATGGCTCTTGGGGAAGGAGGAGCACTGCTGTGGCACACCCTGTGGTGATGGTGGAGTAGAAGTATCTCTGCAAACAGCAGTTCAAGGCCCCTAAAGCTTGGGACAAAGCACTCTCCACTCTAAAGGTAGTCATAACTTGACAAAAAGCTCAAGGGCCAGGTAGTTGGCTAGGAACCTGATGATGCAGCAGAAAAGAACTCAGATTCAGATTCAGACTATAGAATCTTTTTTGGTGACAAAGAAGATGAAAACATACAGCCAGAAGAAGTAATCAAAGCCAAAGAGCCTATGTCAAAAGCCTCCAAGAAAAATATGAATTGGTCTCAGGCCATGGAAGAGTTTGAAACGGATTTTCAAAAGCAAGTAAGAGAAATAGAGGAAAAATTTGGAAGAGAAATGAGAGTGATGCAAGAAAATCATGAAAAACAAGCCAACAACTTGGTGAAGGAGACCCAAAAAAATACTGAAGAAAATAACACCTCAAAAATAGACTTACTCAAATGTCAAAAGAGCTCCAAAAAGCCAATGAGGAGAAGAATGCCTTAAAACACAGAATTAGCCAAATGGAAAAGGAGATCCAAAAGAACACTGAAGAAAATAACACCTTAAAAATTAGAATGGGGCAAGTGGAAGCTAGTGACTTTATGAGAATTCAAGAAATTATAAAACAGAAGCAAAAGAATGAAAAAATGGAAGACAATGTGAAATATCTCATTGGCAAAATCTCTGACCTGGAGAATAGATCCAGGAGTGATAATTTAAAAAATATTGGACTACCAGAAAGTTAGGATCAACAAAATTGGCCTAGACATCATCTTTCAAGAAAGTATCAAGAAAAGCTGCTATGATATTCTAGAGCCAGAGGGTAAAGTAGAAATCGAAAGAATCCACTGATTGCCTCTTGAAAAAGATCCCCAAAAGAAAACTCCTACGAATACTGTAGCTAAATTCCACAGTTCCCAGGTCAAGGAGAAAATATTGCAAGCAGCTAGAAATAAACAATTCGAGTATTGTGGAAACACAATCAGGTTAACACAAGATCTAGCAGCTTCTACATTAAGGAACTGAAGGGCTTGGAATATGATGTTCTGGAGGTTAAAGGAACTAGGACTAAAACCAAGAATCACCTGCCCAGAAAAAATGAGTATAATACTCCAAGGAAAAATATGGATTTTCAATCAGATTGAGGCCTTTTAAGCTTTCTCAGTGAAAGACCAGAGCTGAACAGAAAATATGACTTTCAAATACAAGAATCAAGAGAAGCATGAAAAGGTAAACAAGGAAAGTGAAATCATAAAGGACTTATTAAAGTTGGACTGTTTTGTTTACATTGCTACATGGAAAGATGATATTTGTAACTCATGAGACTTTTGTCAGTATCAGGATAGTTGAAGGGAATATACATACATACATACATATATAGATAGATAGATAGATAGATAGATAGATAGATAGATAGATAGACAGAGGGCACAGGGCAAGTTGAGTATGAAGGGATGATATATTAAAAATAAAATAAAATTAATGGGTGAGAGAGGAATATATTGGCAGAAGGTGAAAGGGAGAGATAGAATGGGATAAATTATCTCACATATAAGTGGCTAGAAAAAGCAGTTCTATTGGAAGGAAAGAATGGGGAAAGGGGGGGGGATGAGTGAATCTTACTCTCATCAGATTTGACTTAAAGGAGAGAATAACATACACACTCAGTTGGGTATCTTACCCTACAGGAAAGTGGGGGGGAAGGGGATAAGAGGGGGGGATGATAGAAGGGAAGGAAGATCGGGGGAGGAGGTAATCAAAAGCAACAGTTTTGAAAAGGGACAGAGTTAAGGGAGAAAATTGAATAAAGGGGGACAGGATGGGATGGAGGGAAATATAGTTAGTCTTTCACAACTTGACTATTATGAATGTGTTTTGCATAATGATACATGTGTGGCCTTTGTTGAATTGCTTGCCTTCTCAAGAAGGGTGGGTAGGGAGGGGAGGGAGGAAGGGAGAGAATTTGGAACTCAAAGTTCTAAAAACAAATGCTCAAAAAAGTTGTTTTTACATGCAACTGGGAAATAAGATATACAGGCAATGGGATATAGAAATCTATCTTGCCCTACAAGAAAGTAAGGGGAAAGGGAATAAGGGGGGTGTGGAGCAACAGAAGGGAGGGTATACTGGGGAAAGGAGCAATCAGAATATATGCCATCTTGGAGTGGGGGAAGGGTAGAAATGAGGAGAAAATTTGTAACTCAAAATCTTGTGGAAATCAATGTTGAAAACTAAAAATATTAAAACAGAAGAGGCCCATAGAGGAGTCTGGGCACATAGTAGTCACTTAATAAGTATTTGTGGAATGAAAAATACAAGAAACTTGGACTCAAGTGTTACTCAAAGGGAACAATGGTAACCTTGGAGGGACCCCATTTTAGTTTTTGGGCAGCAAGCCTGACGTTTCATATTTGGAGAGATCTGATCAACATGACCACAGTTTCAAAGGTGGTGCTCACCAGAGAAGCTGGAATTTGCTATGCAGCCATTCCTATGGTGATGGATTATGACTGCTGGAAAGAGCATGAGGAGGAAGTTTCAGTTGATATCGTCATGAAGTCTCTGAATGAAAATTCGAATAAGGCTACCAGTTTACTTCTCCCTGCAATACTGTAATTGGCTCTATGAACTGGACAGAAAACCTACACAGCATGAAACACATAGTCCAATTTTCCATTGTTTTACCAAGACACTGAAAGGATGTGGATACTCAGAGGAGCAGAAGTCCCTTCTCCAGTAATTTCCAGGATGTATAATTACCACATATAATAGAGAATGGCATGTTCTGTACCACTCGTAAAATAGTTATCATGATAAACGACTGCATTTACTCAAGTGTTTATTTCTACTAGGTCTTGGTAGCTTCAGAAATAAGTGAACCTGAAGATTCCTAAAGGTACTTGGAAACAGGTTGCCATTCCAGTATCTCTAATGTTTACAAATTTAAAGAAAGAAAATACTTTACTAAAGTAGATCATTTCTCCTAACATTAAATGCTGACTATATTTGTGCTTTAAAAAAGGGGTAGTTTGTTGAGTCTTTTCTGACATTCATTTTCATTGCCTATCTTTTTAAAAAGAGTTTGTATTTGTCTAGAAAGGAAGACATGATTCAAGAAAAAATATATGCATTTTAACATGAAGGTATTTTATTGTTTATATTTAATCTATTTTTTAAATTGTTGCAGCTTTTGCGCACCTGTGAATTCTTTTATATATGATTTATTAATTTGAGTTTTTTGATTTTTTAATGAAATTATTTTCTTGTCTACCAAAAAAATTAAAAAAAGAATCTTAAAAAATTTATTAGTTTCCAAATTGTAAAATGATCTCTTCTGGGATTAATATTACTAGAATACAACTTTAAATTGGGGAAATCATTTCCTTTTCTTTACAATTATTAATGCAGTTTTATATGTAAATCCTTAATAAAAATTTGAGAATTTATTACTAAAACAATCAAAGATGAATTTCCATACTAGATACATTTGGAAACCAATCATATAAATATGTACATTGTTTTAGAAGGAAAAATCTAATCCTGTTCCTTTCTCAAAATTTACTATTCAACTTATCCTGAAAATTTTACATAATATCTTTTCTTATTGCTTTGTCTAATTCCCCCTTTTGGGGGATATTATCCCCCAAATACAGATTAAAATTGTGAGTTTTTTATATATACATTCTAACATAGTATTTTAAGATGTCCCAGTATCAATTTATTAATTTAAAGTTTTAGTATTGTACATACAAAACTTCTACTGCTCACAGGCCTGATTATAGAAATTTGATAGGTAAGAAAAAGGAGGGACATAGTTAAAACATTATATATATATATATATATATATATATATATATATATATATATATATATAGATAGATAGATATATATATATATCACAACAGGGGAAAATCTTCCTTATCACTGTTTGATTCCAAGCATGATATATGACAGCCAATTATGTAGTCACAGGGTATCAAAAGCAAGAATTAACCAGTTTCAGATAAATTTCAAACTGCAAACTGTATACTTTTTCCATCCATCACTGGAATTATTTTCAACCTAGGTGCTTTTCTTCATTACACTAAGCAATAACTCTATGAATCTTCAGGGGAAACTCTTATCTAAGTTCTTTATAACCCTGAAACTTTTGTAGAATTTAATTCTTATTTGTCTTAAAAAGAAATTCTACAGACTAGTATCCCCAAAATTCCTGGAATTATGTAATGTTCCAGTAGTTCTCTCCTATAATCTTAAAGCAATCAATCTCGAAACTGTTTAATATCCAAACTTCCTAAATCTACTAAGATTGATCAGTTTTCCAAACTTTGATTATGTGAGTTTATTCCTGTATTTCCAATATGACCAAGGTTGAAATAATAGAAGAAAGAATCCTCAGGGTTTTTCCCCTCTTTTCTTATAGACTAATCTCCTGCTAAAAGCCTGAACTGGGAGTTAATCCTATATACTGGGGCAACTACTTCAAGTATGAAACTTCTTAATCATTTGTAGCATTCTAAACTCATTAGCTACAGTCTTCTAGAACTTTTTCTACCTGGTTGAATTTTATCTTTTAGAACTCTTTCAAGGTAATAGAATCTACAAAAAAACACAAACAGGACAAAAGACAAAGAATTTTTTTACATTTTACAAAGACACAAAAACAGAGCACAAAATTATGAGACGGAAGAATACAGAAAATTTTTCAATTGTAATCAAAAGTCTTATATTCTGGACTCATTTGGATTTTTATTTAACATAATTTGAGAGCTCTTTCAGTTACCTTTCCCACTCAAGTGTGGAATGGTATACCTGTTTCCAGACCAATAAAATTTCTCCTAAGAGAGTGTCAATTTTCCAGCAGGCTACTCCCCTGGTCTCATGCCAAAATAAATTTTTTTTTAAAGGGGAATACTGTAGAGAAACCCATAATTCTTCTACTGCAAACCTGGGGGAAAAAACTAATCCCAAAACTTTCCCAATCGCTGGGGCACTGAAAAAAAAATAAAATCAAAATCCTGATTCTTGCCTTAGCTCAGAAGAAAAAAGTATCAAGAGCCTGCAGTTCAGTCATTTCTGTCATGTTTGACTCTTTGTGACCCCATTTAGCATTTCCTTGGCAGAGATACTGAAGTGGTCTGCCATTACCTTCTCTACCTCATTTTGCAAATAAGCAAACTGAGAGAAACAGGGTTAAGTGACTTGCTTAGGTTCACAGAGCTAGTAAGTATCTGCAGTCAGATTTGAACTCAGGAAGATGTCTTCTTGACTTCAGGTCTGGCATTGTATCCATTGCACCATTTAGCTGTCAAAATGGAATTATGTTATCCAAGACTAATTTGGGAGTTATCCTGTGGGTAAAAGCTGAGAATGCTAGTTTTGTTCCAGGAGCCAAGGGCAAACTGATGGGCAAACCAGATGAGGAACATGCCAAAAGGAACAGAACATAAAGCCAACCTACTTTCCACTTTGCCTTGACCTAGCCTGAGGGAAAAAAGGGATGAGGAAAAGTATAGCCTTCTAAATTGAGTCACAGAACAGATAATAGGTAATTATTTCAAAGCATTGCTGCTCCATTACTTTTAATTTCATGCCATACTTTCTGGTGCCTTGAGAAGCAGAAGAACGAGTTTCCATCTTCTGCTGGTGTGTCCATGTGACCTCCTGCAGGAGTATTTAGAGTGTCTGGTCTGAAGTGTTATCACTGAGGACCCTTCACTTAACCCTCAACCCAAAGGGAAACAGGTCCTTGCACAAGTTAACATCTATGTTTCATTGTATTTTCATTTATTTTAGTAAACATTTCCCAATGACATTTTAATCTGGTTTTGGCTACTTTGAGGAGTTTTTCTAGCATAAGTCTGACACATGTGTTAGACCACCAGAGATAGAAATTTTTGTAGAACAAGAATTTCATTCTCTATTCACGTAAGACAAGAAAGAGGTGTGGTTAGTTATATGCTGACATCATACCTTGAAGTAGATCTGACTTTGTTGTACTTGCTTGTCTTTTGGCAGTGTTGCTGAATTGGCTCGATATGACCTTCCAGCCTCCATTGGCTACATTGTGAAAAAAAAAAAACTGGGAAGAAGATATATTATGTGGGCCATTCTGAGGGAACCCTTACTGGTATGGTCAGACTCACTGGGATTTAAGAACTTCAACCTTGTTCCTAGTTGAAGGCCAAGCTTTCTTTTTATGGCAAGAACAAGTACTGCACCTGTTACCGGGTCTTGGCTGTGAGCTTGGAGAAGAAAAGATGGAGGAGGGTGAAAGTTGCAGGCAGTAGGAGGAAGGACAGGTCATACTTACTATCTTCTGATTTCTGAAGGGTTTGGTATGCAAGAAGAAAGATTTATTCAGCTTGGGCCCAGAGGGTGGAAGAAGGAGCAAAGTGTAGACAGTGTAGAAAAATAAGATTTGAGTGAGTTAGGAAAACTCCCTAACCAAGGCACCTCTCTGCAGGAGGAATAGACTGATGCAGGAGGTAGCACTGTAGACTTTCAAGTGGAAGATAGATGACCAATTGTCAGGGCTCCCAGTTGTGTTTTCTGGGGCTATGTAAAACAAGTCTAATCCCTTTTCTAGGGCAGCTAGATGGCACAGTGGAGAAAGACTCATTTTCATGAGTTCAAATCTAGCTTCAGATACTTTGACCCTGGTCAAGTCACTTAACCCTGTCTACCTCAGTTTCCTCATCTGCAATGAGGAGAATGGACTGGAGTAGGCAATGATGAACTATTCCAGTACCTTTGCCAAGAAAACTCCAAATAGTGTCACGAGTCAGCCATGATTGAAAAGTGACTGAATAACAACAATCACCTTTCTATATGAAAGCCATTCTTGTACTTGAAGACTTCCATCACGTCTCCCTTAAGTTTTCTTCCAGCTGATTGCCTCCTTCCACTCTTCATGAAGGATCCTCACTAGGCCCTTTGCCATCCTGGTCACCTCCCACTGGGTGTTCTTCAGCTTGTGCATTCCCTTCCCATGATGTAGTGTCCCAAAGGAAGGCATGACTCCAGATGTAGCCAGAGAAGGGCAGAGAAGTCTGTTCATATTTTGTTCCTAGCATATGATTCTAAGTCTCTCAATGCAAACTAAATCTGCATTATTACTGTTGGTATTATTAGCTTTTGCTTGTTTCCTGGTGGCCATGACAGACTATTGCTTCCCACTTAGTTTTTATCCCAGCACAATTCTAAGACTTTTTTTAGATTGAGTTACACATCACCTATATTGCACTTATGGACTTTTATTTTTTGAGCCAAAGTTGTTAGTAACCAATTTCACAATGGGCCAGTTCAATGGCTATTTCTCAGCCCTTATCCTTGATTTCTTTGGGGTTTTGTGCCACTGCCCTCTTTTTGTTCTCTCTTCCTAGCTTTCCACTGCTTCTTTATCTCCTGTGCTGGATCTTCATCCACATCCAAGCCCCTAAATGTGGATGTTCCATAAAGCTCCCTAGGTTCTCTTGTCTCTCTTCCCTCTCATTCTCTGATTTCATTAGCTTCCATGGACTAAGATATGTCTCTCTCAGATATGTCTCCCTAGCCTTTGTCTTTCTGCTGAGTGCAGGTCTAATATCACCATCCTCATTCAACTGTTCATCCTGGGGGTCCTATAGGCATCACACAGTCAATGTGATCAAAATGGAACTCCTTATCTCTTGCCCCAGACTAAGCTCTCTTCTGAACCTCCCTACTTCTGACAAAGATGCCACCATCTTTCCAGACTCCTAAGGCAACAAAAATTTCACTGTCATCTTCCACTCTTCACTGTCCCTTAATCCACATATGCCAACAATTTCCAACTCTTGTTTCTAAGTTCACATTATGTCTCCCATAAATGCTCTTCTCTGGACTTACCCACCCAACACCTTAATTCAAGCTCTTATCAGTTCTTGCCTAGGCTATTGCAATAAAATTTAGACCATTAGGGTGAGTCATTAGAACAGCATCAGTGATAACATTCACTTCAGTTGAGAAGAGAATGAATTCCCTGAGAGTCAGACATTACCAAGAGAACTCAACAATAACACCTTCTGGACTCCAGGCCCAGCCCTCTATCCACTTCCTCACAGAGGCCCCACTTCCTCATAGAATGTTTTGTTTTAAAGAACCCTAAGGTTACTTGAAAAAAAAAACTTAATTGATGCGGTTTAGATTAACTGAATTCAGCAGACCTTTGTTTATACAGAAATAAACTAAGATTCAGTGAGTGGAAAAAAGAGAGACAGGAAATATGAGTGCTCACTGAGAAACTTCTGCTCATTTGCCAAATGTGGTGAATGAAATTAGATCACTTGAGGTCCAACTTGGAGATTCTTGAATTCTGTGATTCACCCATGGAGCAGAGTTAGTAGTTATGATTTCCCAGGTTGTTGTCCAAGGTGCTAAGCACTCCCTCATAGTTTCCTGTTCACAGACTAATGGGTCCCTGGTCAGAATTAAAGGGCACTAAGGAGGTCACCTAATCTAAACAAGTATCCTGTTGTCTTTCAGGTTTCATGTTATTCTCCACCTTACCCAAAGCTCAGAAAGTCAAAGCTTTTTTTGCCTTAGCTCCAATCCTTTACCTTAAGCACATCAGAAGCCTCCCATTTCTCCTGCTTTTGCAGCCACCCAGGCCATTGTTAAGGGTATGTCATTTCTTTGGCAAACTAGAAGTGAACAGCAGATTGTTGGAGAAGTAGAGTGTGGGCAGTGGGGATATCTGTGTGGCTTTCAAAATGATTGAACCCAAACACATCTCCACAGGAAGTACATTAACTTAGAAATGAGGAAAAAGACATTTCTTTTCTCTGTAAAAATCCAGATCAACTCTACTGTCTCAAAATTAAAAAAAAAAAAACTTCAAAGTCACATGGAAATTTAGGGTTACACATATCTGACTCTTGCCTTTATGGAGGCTCTGAAGCTCAGTACTCATATGACTTTGCAGCAGTTGTTCCACTGTAGAATAAGAGGGTCAGAGGGAGCTAATGCCTTCAGCATACCAGGGCTGACTGGGTCTTGCCAGATGAAGAGATTTCTTGATGATGAATCTGCTGGACAGCCTGATGGAGGGATCAGAGAAGTCCAAAGTGAGCACTGTTGGCTTGTTTCAGTTGTATGTCACTCTTAATGATCTCATTTGGGGATTTCTTGCCATTTTCTTCTCTAGCCCATTTTACAGATGAGGAAACTGAGACAAACAGGGTTAAATGCCTTGCCTAGGGCCACACAGATATTAACTGTCTGAGGCTGGATTTGAACTCAATTTTTCCTGACTCCAGGCCTGGCACTCTATCCATTGTTCCACCTAGCTCCATCCCAAAATGAGTGTAGCCCATAAGAAATGAGATGTCCAAATGACATCGAAATGTTGAAGAGCCTGGAGATCATATCATGTGAGCAGGAGTTAAAGGAATGACATTATATGTCTTGGAAAAGAGAAGAATCAGGATGAGGGGGAGCGTGATAGCTGTCATTTGGAAGGAAGATTAGATTTATTCTTCTTGGCACCATGAGGCAAAAGATGAGCAGCATGGTGTAATAGAGAGGTAACAGCTAGCAACCGATAATAATAATGCCTACCATTTATATCATGACATAAGGTTTGCAAAGCACTTTATAATTATCATCCCATATGATCCTCATGTCAATGGTAGCTGATATTGTTACCTTCATCTTGGAAACTGAGGCGAAGAAAGGTTAAAGACTGGTTAACCTAGAGGTTGAAGTCTGGCCCAGGGTCACACAGCTAGTAAGAGTCTGAGGCAGAGGTGAAAGTTAGGCCTCTCTGATTCCAAATTCAGCATTCCAGTATAAATGGAGAACTGGGTTTGAAGTCAGGAAAACCTGGGTTCAAATCCTGCCTCAGACACTTATCAGCTGTGTGACACTGGGTCACCTAACTTTTTATGTGCCTCAGTTTCTTCATATGTAAAATGTGGAAAATTACAGCATTGATCTCTGTGAGTTGTTGTAAGGATCAAATGAGATATTTGTAAAGAGTGCCGAGCATAATGCCTGGCACAGAGTAGACGCTTCCTTAATGTGTATTCCTTGATTAGGCCCCCACACTTGAAGCCTTCAGGCCAGGGCTGGAGAGCCACTTTTTTTAGATTGAATTTTTAATTTTAGTTTTCAACATTTACTTCTACAAGACTTTGAATTCCAAATTCTCTCCCCATCTCTCCCCTCCACCCACCCCAATGTCCATTCTGATGACCCCTTCCTCCAATCTGCCCTCCCTTCTATCATCCCCCCCCTCTTTTATCCCCTTCTCTTCTATTTTCCTGTAGGGCAAGATAGATTTCTATACCCCATTGCCTGTATATCTTATTTCCCAGTTGCATGTAAAAGTAATTTTTAACATTCTTTTTTAAGACTTTATGTTCCACATTCTCTCCTTCCCTCCCTGCCCACCCTCATTGACAAAACAAGCAATTGAATGTAGGTTATACATGTGTAGTTATGAAAAACACTTCCATAATAGTCATGTTGTGAAAGACTAAGTATATTTCCCTCCATCCCATCCCTCCCCCATTTATTCTATTCACTCCTTTGACCTGTACCTCCTCAAAAGTGTTTGTTTCTGATTACCCCTTCCCCCAATCTTCCTTCCCTTCTATTATTCCCCCTCTCTTATTCCCTTCCCCCCCTGCTTTCCTGTAGGGTAAAATAGATTTCTATACCCTATTGAGTGTGTGTTATTCCCTCCTTAAGCCAAATCTGATGAGAGTAAGGTTCACTTATTCCCTCTCACCTCCTCTCCTTCCCCTCCATTGTAAAAACTCTTTCTTGCCTCTTTTATGTGAGATTACGTACTACATTCTACCTCTTCCTTTCTCTTTCTCCCAGTACATACCTGTCAACACTTAATTTTATTATTTTTAGATATTGTACGTTCATATTCATCTCACCCTGTGCCCTCTGTATATATATTATATATATGTAATATATATATATGGTGTCCATTATATATGTGTGTATATATATATACACACATATATGTGTGTGTATATATATACACACATATGTGTGTGTACACACACACACACACATATATATGTATATGGTGTCCATAAAATCTGTGTGCAATTTAAAATAGTTGTAACTTTGTAACTATATATGATAGAAAGAATCTGTAAAAAGCAAAAGAAAGAAGAAATATTTTTTTTTATTGTTCTTGTTAATTTTCAACCATCATTACCACCATCATTACTAATACAAAGGGTAATACAGTTCTGTACTTTGTGGAAAACATTTTCAAGCTGATTTTCAGTAATGCTAGCAATCACATCACATGTTTTCATCTACTTGAATATGGAATTCCTGTGTGGTGCTTCTTTCTTTTACTGGGTTCTAAACCTTCTTTGGACAGTAGTGGTATATTTTAGTTCAGCCAACCAAAGAGCATAGTTTAGTTTCTCTGCTAGTGAAGCCATGGGTCAACAGTAATCCTGAAAAATAAGTAATTTTTAAGTTGAATTTCTAAAAATAAAAATAAAATAAACATAAAACTTCTAAAGAGAAAAATAAACTAGATATGTCAAGGTTTCTAATCCTCATTACAGATTCTTTCTATCACATATATGTATATGTAGTTTTTCCTGCAACTTCCCTAATATTGAGAAAGTTCTCATGAGTTACAAATCATCTTTCCATGTAGGAATGCCAACAGTTCAACTTTAATAAGTCCCTTGTGGTTTCTCTTTCCTGTTTACCTCTTCGTGCTTTTCTTGATTCTTGTGTTTGGAAGACAAATTTTATATTCAGCTCTGGTCATTTCATCAAGAATGCTTGGAAGTCCTTTATTTCATTGAAATACCATTTTTCCTCTGAAGTATTATACTCAGTTTTGCTGGGTAGGTGATTGTTGGTTTTAATCTTGGACCTCAGGAATATCATATTCCAAG
Organism: Trichosurus vulpecula; assembly: GCF_011100635.1. Taxonomy (NCBI): domain Eukaryota; kingdom Metazoa; phylum Chordata; class Mammalia; order Diprotodontia; family Phalangeridae; genus Trichosurus; species Trichosurus vulpecula. Next base: position 12,531,318 of record NC_050580.1, on the reverse strand, counting down.
CCCTTCAATCCCTTAGCATAGAAGTTGCTAAATCTTGTGTTATCCTGATTCTGTTTCTACAGTACTTGAATAGTTTCTTTCTGGCTGCTTTCAATATTTTCTCCTTGACCTGAGAACTCTGAAATTTGGTTACAATATTCCTAGTTTTCCTTTTGGGATCTCTTTCAGGAGGTGATTGGTGGGTTCTTTCCATTTCTCTTTTACCCTCTGGTTCTAGAATATCAGGGTAGTTTTCCTTGATAATTTCTTGAAAGATGATGTCTAGGCTCTTTTTTCTATCATGGCTTTCAGGTAGTCCAATAATTTTTAAATTATCCCTCCTGCATCTATTTTCCAGGTCAGTTGTTTTTCCAATGAGATATTTCACATTGTCTTCTACTTTGGTTTTGTTTGATAATTTTTTGATTTCTCATAAAGTCATTAGCTTCCATTTGCTCCATTATAATTTTTAAGCAATTATTTTCTTCAGTGATTTTTTGAACCTCCTTTTCCATTTGGCCAATTCTGCTTTTTAAGACATTCTTCTCTTCATTGGCTTTTTGGACCTCTTTTGCCATTTGGGTTAATCTATTTTTAAGCTGTTATTTTCTTCAGCATTTTTTGTGTCTCCTTTAGCGAGCTATTGACTTGTTTCTCACGATTTTCTTGCATCACTCCCATTTCTCTAATCAATTTTTATTCTACTTCTCTTTTGATTTTTGAACATGTTTTTGAGCTCTTTTATGGCCTAAAGACCAATTCATATTTTTCTTGGAGCCTTTTGACATAGGATCTTTGACTTTGTTGTCTTCCTCTGGTTGTATGTTTTGATCTTCCTTGTCACCAAGAAAGTGAGATTCTATAATCTGATTTTTTCACACTGTTTGCTCATTTCCCAGCTGATTACTTGACTTTTAAGCTCTTCGTTAAGTGGAGGGTGTACTACCCCAAGCTTCAGGGGTTTTGTGCAGCTGTTTTCAAAAATATTTCTAAGTACCTATACATTTTTAGTTCTTCCAAGGTGTTATGATCATAGGTGAGGTGTTTGTTCCTTTACAGGTCTGTCCTCTGGCGTGTGAGCAGCCACAAGTACTCTTTTCTGCCTTGGAACTGTGAGAAGGATTCCTTATCCACTGCTGCCACAATCTCTACCATGCTAACTCTTCTCCTCACCCCAGGAATGTGACCCAGATCCAAGCACAGGCAAAGCAAGAGTATCGTGTCTTGTAGCCAGCAAAGAGATCCCTGAAATCCTACTCTGATCGTCCACTCAATTCCACTACCATCCTTAGGTGGACAGCTCCACATGCAGCCACTACTGCAGCAATGGCTGCCACCACCATGGGCTGGAACTGGGGCCAACCTACACTCCTCTCTCACACAGGTGAGAGACTTTTCCCACTGACTTTTGAAGCTGTCTTTGGCGTTTGTGGGTTGAGAAGTCTGGAAACCACAGCAGCTGCCAGTAATTCAGTCCCCCAGGCCTGCTCCAGCTCCATCTGTGCCAGCATGGCTCACATTGGACTGCACCCCTCTCCCAGCTTGTTGCAATAGACCCTTCCTATTGACTTTCCAGATTGTCTTGGTCTGGGAATTTGTTTCAGTCTGTCATTTTATGGCTTCTGCTGCTCTAGGATTTGTTTAAAACCAATTTTTACAGGTATTTTGAGGGGTTTGGGGAAGAACTCAAGCAAGTCTCTGCTTTTACTCTGCCATCTTGGCTCTGTCCCTGGATGGCCACTCTGGAGGGGCATTGCCAGAGGCTTTACAGCCCCTCTCAGTTCTCATCCAACTCTGTGATTCTGATTCTTGGTTCTCATGGGTCATAATGGTCAGGGTCCTCCACATTACGTGTCTTACCAATGCAAGTAAGAATGGCAGCAATGGGCATGGTATATCTCATGGTAGTGGGTCTGGGGAGCTGCTATTTGCTGCATTGTACTGTCCCCATTTCAATGGCTGCCGTATTTTGGGTCTCCGCTTTTTCTCACAGGTTTTACTGGGTGACAAGGATTTTCTGCCTGAGACTGACTTCAACAAGATTCTGGCCACTAACGTATGCAACAATGAAATAATTGGTGTCATCTGTGGCAAATTCATCTTTGCTTTGTCTGGGTTTGATCCAGAAGACTTAAACATGGTAAGAGTATTTCCTTTTCCTTTTATCAGCTATTAGTGGCCTGTCACACTTAACATGAAAAAGATGGTAATCCATTTGATTTTTCTCTTCAAAACCCTAACCAACTTTGAACCCCGAAGACCACCTGTTCTGTAGGTCACAGACACCTCCAGAAACTTTTCTCCACTAAATGGTTAAACCCAGAGTGGTGCACAAGACTTCTTTCTCCATCATGAACCCTCTTGGTCTATGTCTTATCTCTTCAAAAACTAAGTAATAATAGCCTGCAATTTATAGAGTGCTTTCAGGTTTGGAACATACTTTACATATATTATCTCATTTAATTCTCGGAATTCACCATGTGAGAAAAGTGCTATTCTTATCCCCATTTTAAAAATGCAGAAGTTGAGACTAAGAGACATTAAGTGTCTTACTTGGGACCAGATAGCTAGTAAGTGTCTATGGTGGGACTTGAACCTAGGTCTTTCTGCCTTCAAATGTGATGTATTAGAATAGCACCTAGTGTTTGGAAGAGTATTGGTTGTATACAGGAACTAACCAAACAGCTCTGGTTTCTGGTAACCTATTTTATCCTTTTAGTGAAGCCTCTGGGTCATCTCTCTTGCATATGGAACCTCCAGGAAAGATACTACAGGTTCAGGGTACTATGTGTGGTAGCACTTACTCAAAATGACAGTTCTTGAGCCACCACCAACAGTTGTATTTTTACTAGCCATCCAGAAGACCTATTTGTTCAAACAAAAGGCATTTAAGTAAATAGTTTAGTAAGCAGAGTGACAAGATAAGATTCTCTAGATATACACTCCATTACAATTTGTCATACCACCAGTAGAGAGGGCATATAGGCAGAGAAAATGTAACCTGTGAGCCACATGGAAAATGCACACACGAGGAAAGAACAACAAGGGAATGAATATATAGGAACAAGCACATGCCATGATTCCATATGTTCAGAGCACAAGAGCAGAAAATATAAATGTAGGGGATGAGTGTGGCCAAGGAACGCATACGATTATGATAACTCATACCTCTGATGCTGTAAAACCACTGACAATCTCTACTGATGCCATTCCTCTGTCCTGTGTTTCTTTTCCCTGTTTGGTGTGCCATTTCCATTCTATGTTGTGCATCATATTGTCTCTTCTAGGCAGTTGTTGTGGAAATCTCGTGGCCACTGAATTTTTCGCTCTTACTATCCTTCGAGCTTCATGTCTTCAGGGCCACTTACTGCCTATCCTGGCTTCCATCTTCTAGGATGCAGTGACCATCTTCCAAACTATAAGCAACCACACCCAACTAAGGAAGAGCAAAAAAAAAAAAATCAGGCACTGTACCCTCAACCTAAAGATGCTTTTTGTTAATTCCCTGGTGTCTGTGGCTTAATTTAAGTCCATCATTCTGGGTAATTCATCCTTGTAAGTATAACTCCTTATGAGTATCCTGAGCACCCAAAACACATTTCCTAGGTCTCTATTGGAAGAAACACCTCGGATCAATGTGGAGGCTAGGCTCCAAGAGGCACTTCGTGGCCATGATCCTTGTAGCATGGGATTCACATGATTCTGTGTGAGAAGAAAAGCTAAGTAGAACCAAGGCAAAGACTTTGCCTTCAACCTCCCTGGCCTACCTCCAAGCATTTTGTATGGGAGGCAGTAGCAGAAACCCAAACCCAAAGCAAACCACAGCTGGTTGTGATGCTGTATTTTGGGTAGTGGAAAACTTCCCCGTATTTACTTCCCTGTGCCTTGAAATGAAAGTACAAAGGACTTCTAGCAGGAAATGTTCCTGCTAAGAACTCCTTCCAAATACCAATATTTATTCTAAATGTGGAAAGGGAGAAATTGGGTGTTCAGATAAAGAGAAAAGGCATCTAGAGGAAGAATAACTCACAACTGTACAGAATTCAAGCACTGGTCAGGTGAAATTCTGACTTCAGGTCTAGAATGAGAAACCCAGGTAGTTTTCTTCTGTCCCACGCTACCTCCTCAAGAGAAGGGATCTGCTGAAATGTGTTCTTAGGGGAATCTTCCCTGATTCTTCTTCCTTTCCTTTTATTGCCTCCCCATCCCACTTCCTGTTTGTCAGAAATGGCAAATTGACTCTATTTTTCTAAATAGCATCTTATTTATTTGACCTCTTTTGGCTTACACTGTTCTGTTTTAGCTGACATATGAGCTGTATGACTCTGTTAGAGTTGGTGCTTATAAGTTCTCAAGGAAACTCCTCAAGGCCATTAATGGCTGAGAAGGTTCTAACTTGAATCTGTAGAGAGATTTCCTCATCCAGGAGATCTGTAAACTAATAAGATCCTGGATTTTCTCCCTATCTTCTACACTATGTATGAAGGAGCATCTAGAGACCTCACTATGCAGAGAGAATTCCTCTTGGATTGGAACTGTGCTCAGGACTTGCTTAGGATTCTCAGACAAAATGATCCCTCTTTTTATGTATGGCTTTTAAAGAATCTTATTTTCTTTTTATGTATGGATGGTCGACATCTTGTTGGAAGAGACCCTTTAAGACAGAGGCCTCTTAGGAGGCTACGGATAGATTTCAAGGAATCAATGCACTTGGATGGGAAAAAACTGCATCTTTATTTTTCATTACTTTTTTATTTAATTATAATCCATAAGTTTTTTTAATGTGCATTAAAAACACATTTCTGAGGTGGGGTCCCTTAGCTTCACTAGACTGACCAAGGGGTCTATGATGCAAAAATCTAAGACTGTCTAAGACCTCTGGTTTTAAGTCAATGTTTTATTCTCTCATATGAAAAAACTTTTTTCTACACAACAAACTCAACCAATGAAATCCTGTTTCCTCTACATATTGTAATTGGTTTTGTGCAAAGATGTTGTCTACTGTTGAATATTACTTATAAAAGCAATTGATTCCCTTCTACTGCTCTCAGTACAATTTGCTGAGATTTTGTATATATGTAAGAAGAATGTGTTGGGCGTAACTGGTAATTTCTTGGTTGCCTTTCCTTTTTGTAATATGTTTTGTAGTGTTTTCCATGCCTTTATTATTTCACTATTATCCATACACCTTAAGGGCTTATTCCTTTGTCCCTTCCTCCAATTTCCCCTGTGTATCAGAAGGGACATAATCTGGTCTGGGTGCTTTTCTCATCCTTCTTTTCTTCAGGGCCATTTTTTCTTGGTTTCATGGATTGCTGTGGCCACAGAATTTATGACCAAATGACTGGCCAAATGGTGTTGAGCCTCTCTAAGCTTAGCCAGGATAGTCCTCAGAGACAAACCCAGCTTCTTGCCAGGACTGGTCTTGGGATCTTTCTAGCATGCCAGAATCTGCCCAACATTTGGCTCTGCTGATAAACCTTCAAGAGCCCAAGATAATTCTGTCATGAGTCCTCAGAGCAGGCTTTGTACAGAAAATAAATTATTGGTTTTTTTCCTCCTAGAGTCAAATTGATGTATATGTGGCACATAACCCAGCAGGAACGTCTGTTCAGACCATTCTCCATTTCTCTCAGGTACCATTTTTTCAATGCTTCTAGACTCTACAGTTCAAGAGCTTTGTATTTTCTTCCCTCTTCTCCTTGAAAAACTTTCACAAAATTTGGAAAAACACCTTCGTCACCAAGTCTTGGGCCCTACAAGCATCTCATGTACCTGACTAGGGTCTTCAGCTTTCTGCAGGTGGGTCCTATGGTAAGCCCTGTATGGTTGGTCCCCTGTGTTTAGTGCCAGCTCTCTCCTCAAATGAACTTGGCTAGACTTTTCTGTGTGTGAAAATAAGCTTGTTGTAAGTCACTTGTTTCTCTTGGATTTTCATCTTTTATATCTTGAAGATATTTCATATTTTTAGCACACTTCAGGGATCCTGTGACAGAAGCTATTCCAGGCACAGGAATAGGCTGGGCTACAATTACCAAAGCATCTCAGGAGTAGAAATAATTGCCTTTTCAACCTACCCCTGAACTCCATGTCTTCTCCATACCACCAGGAAGCTATCTGTCCCCTCTGTAGGTATCCTGAGCTAGAATGGAATCTCAAAGGAAAGGCTGCCCCGTTTGGAGCTGCCCAGGGAAAATTCCAGTTTTACATTTCACCTGCCCCCTCTATTCCCAACAAGGGCAGCTATGATTTCCTAGAGATGACCTAAACTCCAAGGGGTCCTCAGGAAAGGATCTAAAGGCCAGCAGAAATCTGTGGGGCTGTGATGCCAATGTGATTCTCATAGCAGCTGCCATTAATATGCATACATATTTCCAGGGTTGGTTCACAAAATACAATAAACTTTCCTCCTCCAAGAGAAAACCAAAGTATTTATTCAGAACATCACTACTGGGATACCAGAAAGCAAGATTTAGCCAGGTACTCACCACCAATCGAGGGAGCTCTGACCTCTTAAGCTTTCTTTCTGTCAAGTCTCCCAATGAGCAAGTTTTCCTAGGCAAGTTCCTCCCTCTGCCGTTTTCTCTCTATGCCCTAGCCTCTACCTCAATTCAATATATCAGGTTTCCAATCAAAGATTCTTGATTGGCTTAGTGTGGAAAAGCTTGGAAATCAGTACTTAATTGTAAAGGCATGGAAATCCCTATGGCCCAGAGCCTAATTGGCTCTGCATCGGGGCTCTATATGAAGCCTAGTAATGGATAGGAAAGATCTTACATCCCATTAACCCTACAGGGCCAGGAACCCTGGCTTGTCTATTCTCAGGTAATACATCTTGACTTTCTCAGTGCACCAGGAAAGTCTAAAGGGCCTTACAGATTCCCCCCACACCTACCACCATTTCACCACTCAAGTTCAGGTGGAATAGTATTATATGTTCTTTTTCATTTTGCCAGTTTGGACACAGTGTGTTTTGATTTGTTGAATTCAAGGATGAACAGTGTTTCCAATTCCTGTGTTTCTTCCTTTGTGTTGTTTCAATTTTAGGTTGTTCATGAAATTCAACCACCAATATTGCAAGCTTATGACTGGGGGAGTCCCAAAAAGAACTTGGCCCACTATAATCAGGTAATTTTTACTTAAAAATGGAGACTTTTCTTTTTCTTATTAAAGAGGCAATGAGAACAATCAGGAGTCTTGATTTCTAATTCTGACCCTAGGTTGTAGCTAGCTGTCACCATGGACAAGTCAGTTGACATGTCAACGCCTCAGTTTCCTAATCTATAGAATGATGGAGTTTGTCCAGATCGAGGATTTTTAACCATCTTTTGTGTGAAAAAAACACATGGGTGTTCACAGACCCCCAGGTTAAGAATCCTAGATGCTGATCTCTAACATTTCTTTGAGCTATAAAGCTCTATGATTATGTAGTTTAAGGAAAGCTACCCAGGAATGACATTATAGTGCCTGGCACATTGAATAAATACTTGATTGATTCATATTTTCTTAGTCTGTATAAGTACAGGACACATTCAAGGGGACCTCATAGATTAAGAGCTATAGGAAACCTCAGAGGTCATCTAGGCCAATCTCTTCCTTTTGAAGATGTGAAAACTGAGGCCCAGAAAGAGTATAAGTGATTTGCCTTAGTTCATACAAGTAGTAAACAACTAACCAGGATTCAAACCCAGGTCTTCTGGCTCCAAATCCAGCCTTCTTTTTGCCTCCTCACATTGCTCCTCAATATTTTTTGGTGATGATCATTGAAACAGCTACAAAACCACCTCATTAATAGCATCCTTTAAGGTACAAGTATGTGTCTTGTTCATACAGATGGCATGAAAACTTGGGCCAATACCTGGCCAAAATATAAATTCCCTGAGCCCAGAGCATCCCTCCAGACATCAATCTAGTGACCTGATTTAAAAAAAGACACTTCTTCTGGAATGTGGGCCAAATCCTAGCCTTACTTAGATTTAGTGTATTGAGGAGAATAGTTTTCATATACACACACATACATAAACATATTGTGTATGTACACACATACGTATATATAAAGATGAAATTCATATATAAATGAATGAATATATATACATATATGTAAATAAATATCAATATGTCAATATAGGACTGTGTATCATATATATGTATTTGTATCATATATGTAAATATGTATTTTTTAAAATCCACTTATATATTTTGTTTTAATTAATGATTATTTACCAAAAAATAATGTTTTCTCTGGACCTTACCATAATGGTACTCTTCTTTAAAATAATAATTATAATGATAATGATAAAGTTAGGCCAAACCGTCTATTGTAGTTTTGGGGTCTGACAGTCTCATTTTGTAGAATGAAAGAAGTATGTATAAGCACTTTTAAAAAATTATGCAAAGAATCAGCTTCCCCCACTCCAGGATTGATAGGATGTTGAATTGGGCTGTCTAGGAAGACTCTTGTCTTCTTTTGTGTCCATGCAGACAATTCCTTCAACTTACAACTTATCAAAGACAAAAGTGCCAACTGCATTGCAGAGTGGTCTAAAAGATTTGTTGGCTGACCCAAAAGATGTCTCCATTTTAATCCTCAAAATCCCCAAGATGATTTACCACATGATTCTGCCTTCATTTGATCATTTTTCTTTTGTTTTTGGCATTCATGCACCTCAAAGAATTTACTATGAAATAATCAAGATGATCAAGGGAACCCCATAAAGATGGTATTGCTGGTGAACATCTTCCCTTTGGTTAGAGCTGGAGATGGAGCTTATTTTCTTCTGTATAACATGGCTCTTCAAGTGATAATGGGAATGTCAACTTCATTTAAATACACTGACAGAAAGAAATAATTTTCATCCTCACCCATGTCATTTGTCACATTCTGATTCCCCATTAAGGATGCTTAGTTCACAGTCCTCAGAAGCTCAAATTTCCCCCAAATTTTTATGCTACCACAAGAAGTTTCCCCAATTTCTTTGTGTAATCATTCTTGATAATTAAATTTTATTGAGGTCCCTGTTTCTGCACCACAGTCAGTTCTAGAATGCACCTCCCTTTAGGAAGAAATATTGGTGGAAGTATCTCTTACTGACAAATGTATACAACTCTTTGCTCTGGAGTCAGGAATAGGTAATATATATATATATATGTGTGTGTGTGTATGTATGTATCTATACATATACATACATATATATATTAGACACATGTCTATATATGACATGTCTAGACATATACAACTACATAGACACATAATCTCAATATCTGGATATATGTCTAGATAATTCTATATATAGTTATCTAGTTATACATTGATAGTTAAATACCTCTATATGTCATAGATAGATATATTCTATAATAGATAGGTATGCAGATACATAACATGTTCTATTGTGTACATGGAGTGTTTGCAATGAGTCCATGGTATCTAGTTTCAAAGTCTAATGGATAGTTAGTGATGTGGAAATTGAACTCAGGAAGCAGACTTACAGATACCTAGACATGAGAGCAATCCTAAAGTGGAGAATTAGGGCCATGGGAGCTGCTGAGCTCCCTGAGAGGGAGGGTGTAGAGGAAGAATACAAGTACCCAGGATAGAGGTTTGGGGCACATCTATACCTATGGGGCATGGTATGGATGGCAAAAGAGATGTAAAAGACTCCACCAATCTGGTCACTGAAGAGGCAAAGGAGAATAGCCTCATGACAATCCAAAGCAGAGAGAACATTTAGGAGGAGAAGGGGGCACTCCTTGCCCAATGGTGCAAGGAGTTTGAGAAAGATAAGCATGGCAGAAAGACCATTACATTTGGCGATTAAGAGATTGTTGATAAATTTGGAGAGTCCATTCCATTGAATGATGAGGTCTGAAGTCAGACTGCAAAGTGCTGAAGCCTGAGTAAGAGGAGAAAAGGGGTAGAAAAGGATCATGGCCAACTTTTGTAGTTTTCCTGAGAAATCAGGGAGTGATATATAATGATTGCTTGAGAGGATGGTAGAGTCTAATGAAGATTTTTTTAAGGATGGATGAAACATGAGTATGTTTATAGATAGTCAGGAAGGAGGCATCATTTAGGGAGAAGTGAAAATTAAAGGGATAGTGGGGAATCATCGATTAGGACAATCTACTGGAGAAAATCAAGGCACATATAGAGATGTTGGATTTAGTGGGTGAAGGGTTACCTGATCATCAGAGTTTGGAGTAAAGGAGGAGAGAATGGGGTACGAGGAAGGGTACTGAGGTATGGAGTGGGTGAAAGGCCTTCCTTAGTAGAGTATGAGGGAAGGAAAGGAATAAGCATTTCTCTAGTATCCACTATGTGCAAGGCATTTTGCTAAATGCTTTCATCTTCATAACAACCCTGCAAGGTAGGTGTTGTTATCATCCCCATTTTGCAGTTGAGGAAACAGAAGTTAAGTGACCTGCCCAGGGTCCCACAGTTAGTGTCTGAGTCTGGCTGTGAACTCAGGTCTTCCAGATTCTAGGCCAGACTTGCACAACTTGGCAGTAGGTGGGGGCCAAAATTAAAGTAGCTAAACTTCTTTGGGCTACAGATAGGTTTTCCAAATAAAGGTATAATTAATGATTAAACTATTTTGCAAATAAATCATATCAAAAAAGGGAAATTTCAATTAATAGCAATTAATTGTTGCTTAACACCACTACTCTTTGCTGCACAGTCATATGGGACAAACTTATATACTCAAAAACAGTTTTTTTTTTTAATCAGGCATAATCCAGTAACTGAAACTGGCAAACACTTCTTTATGAAGTCACATTCAGTAAAAGACTTCCCAGCAGAAGCCATTTCTTTAGAAATCTGAAAATTAACCTTAGTAGCTGCCTCATTTTCTAAGTTTACTTTCTTGAAAAACTGTTGTTACCCAGTGAGATTTTTCAACAGTTTAGACATTTTAATTTGTTTTTCATTGGTATCCAATTTGCTTAAGTCAGAATGTTTCCATTTGAAATGGAGTCGAAGATTGTCCTCTTTTGGAATGGGTATTACTTTTCCACAAACAAGCCACAATATTCTGTATGTTGTGTAAATAAACAATTCTCTATTTGTCCACTCCAGATTAAAAACTCTCTGTTTTGATTCGATCTTCCATTTCTTTTTATCACCCATTTTACAAAGTCACCCCAAATCTTAAATGTTAGAACCAAAAAAATCTTCACCCCAACTGCTCACATAAAAAGAAATACTGAACTGAGCATCTCACCTCAGTGAGAGTGCAAGATGCTCATGTGATTTGGAGGGTGGCCAAGCAATGAGGGAGGGGAAGAAGCCTTTATGTTGTTGCTGCTCATGGCATAGTGGGTGTGTGGCTGTACTCACTTTGTCCCTGTTAAACACCAGTAAAGACCCAAAACACAGTGAAAAGATACAACACTCCCTCCTCTCAGACCAGAGACAGACTGACTATGCTTGGTTGCCATGGGTTATGTGAGAAATAGGAGAGAATGTGCAGTGGCAACCCACCCACCAAGTTACATGACTGGCATAATAGTGACCGCAGGAAGGCAGGATAAGTGGGACATGGACAAAGCACTCATTTTATCTTTACTTTCTTTAACATCCTCTACATTTTTCATGGGCCACCTGAGATCCTCTGGCAGGCGGCAAGCTGCTCACTGGCTGAATATTGTGCAGGCCTGCTCTCAGCCCTGCACTCAATGCACAGTGGTGCCCCCTAGCTGCCTCTGTGGGATTTAGGTAAAGGTTAGGGATAGAAGCCTTCAGGAGAAAAGAAATAGTTTGAACAGGTCTCCTGGGGAGTATGACAGAGTTTACTGGGGAGTAGTAAGGCACGAGCAGCAACAAAACAAGGAATAAGAGTTTAAAAAGGCAAGGAGAAGAGAAGAGAGTGTTCAATTGGTCAATTAAAGGGTAGAGATTGGGAAGATAGGGAAGGGAGGCCAGCTCAGGTTTAGTAGCCTGGTGGTCAAGGTAACACCAATTAGAGTCAGAATCAGAGTGAAGACGATTCTGGATAGCCGAAAGTACATGAGAAAACATTTAGAAAATAATACTTGCTCAGTGCAGGCTGAGATAATGTAATAAAAATGACAATTCTTCCTTATTTAGTGTCCTAGCAGGCAAATTACCAAAGAATTACGTTACATATAAAAATACATAAAAGATGGAAAAAATAATAATAAAATTCATCTGGAAGAATAAAGGGTGAAAAATATCAGGGGAATCAATGAATGAAAACAAAGAGGACGCAAGGGCGCCTAGCTCTAATAGATTTCAAACTATACGACAAAGCAGTAATCACCAAAAGAATCTGCTGCTAGGTAAGAAATAGAGGCACACAATGTACAAAGGAAATTGGCCACAGTAATCCAGGGCTTGATATAGCTAAAGATCCAAGATCTGGGGACAGAATTTTCTGGGAAAAGTGGGAAACAGTTTGGTAGAAATGAAGCACACACCTACATCTCATACCATATACCAAGATAAAGTCAACATGGGTACATGATTTAGATAAATTGTGATAGCATAAGCAAATTGGGGGAGAATGGAAAAAAAAAATCCTCAAATCTTTGGGTAAGGGAAGAGTTTATGACCAAACAGGAGATAGAGAGGATCATGGGAGGCAAAAGGAATGATTTTGATTATATGAAATTTAAAAAGCTTTTGCAAAAACTAAACCAGTGCAGCCAAACTTAGAAGAAAAGCAGGAAGCTGGAGGGGGGAGAAATTTTATAGCAAATTCCTCTGATAAAGGCTTCATTTCTCAAATATACTTATACTTGAGTCAAAATTATAAAAATAAGAGCCATTCCTAAATTTATAATTGGTCAAAAAATATGAACAGGCAGTTTTTAGAAGAAGAAATCAAAGCTAGCTATAGTTATGTGGAAAAATGTACTAAATCACCAGCAATTAGAGAGAAGCAAATGCAAAGAACTCTGAGGTTCCACCTCACAATTTTGCACCAACCACCCTCTTTCCAATCTGCATCTTCAGATCTTCTCTCTTTTTTAATTTTCACATTTAAGATAGATAGATGAATAGAAAGAGCATTTATCAAGTGCATATTTTGTGCCTGGTACCTCCGTAAGTACGAGGGGTGTGAATAAAAGCAAAAAAAAAAGCTAGCAGCTGCTCCCAAAAAACTTATACTTTAATGGAGGGAAGATAACACGTAAATTGAAGCTGGAAAAGGTGTGGGGAGGGAAGAAAGGTCCAAGAAGTGACCTGGATGCCCAAGCCCCAGCAAGATAAGACAAAAACTCCCCTGTTAGAATAAAGAAGCCCAAGAGGTGGAGTATAAATTACAGGTGGAGAGGAATATTTCTCTTTCTCTCATCTGGAAAGGTGAAGAGACTTCTCAAGCCTCTCTATCTTTTCTACCTGGAGGGAGGGACTCTGGCTAGCTCTGAGTGCTTAAGCAGCAGTCCTGTGGACGAGGAAGAAACATAAACATCACACCTTCCATGCATATCACTGAAAAATGTCTCCCTCCTCTTTCCACGTTTTGGTAGTTGGATTTTGAATCACAGAATTAAAATTTGAGAATTGGAAGGAAGATCTGGGGCATGTAGTCCAACGGAAAAAAATCTCTGTGTGGCATCCTCAACACGGGGTTGCTCAGCTTCTGGTCGAGGACCCTTAGAGAGGCAGCTGGTGCCCCAGTGCTGGAAGCCTTCTATTCCATATTGGGGCACTCCGGGTAAGGAGGCTTTCTCAGTCTTGTTACTAGTGGTGTCCCTGGAGGCAGTTATTGTAGAAAGTGCCAGTGATCATTCTTCTCCTGCTCCCGTGTAGTCTTAGAGGCTGCGGGGCTTCACTAACACCCGTGCCCGCGGCCGCGGCTGCGCCCGACTGCCCGAGACTACAGAGACAATGGAGAGACCGCAGACAAGGTAGACGGAGGAGACACCGTCCCCGCGATCGTCACGCCGGAACCCGCCGCGTCCCCTTCCGGGGTTTGCACGACCTCCGCCACCGGCTGCAGAGCCGGGGTTTTTCGGTCAGTCCTCCCGGCCATGGACGCGGTTACCTAGCAACGGCCCGGCGCGCCGAGTACCGTGACCCGGTAGAATCCGTGTCTAGGCGCACGTTTCAGTGGGGGAGGCTTTTACTTCCGGGGCACGTAAGAGTTGGTACACACGTGGAGCCCGGAGAACGGTAATGAGCAATGATGGACAATGCAGACAAATTGGACTTTGGCAAGGAAACAAGAGAGAAGAAGAAAAAGAAGAAAAAGGCCAAGGCCGTGGAGGAGAATGCCTTGGATGTGGAACCCCTTGCTAAAACAAAGCCATCCCAGAAGAGTGTGCCCCGCCCCAGACATGGTTCCAGAGGTGCCCCTGCTGAAGAAGAAAAAGAAGAAAACCCAAGAAACAGAGAGCCCAGACAGAGCCCCCCACCCCCATGAGGATAGCATGGAGGCAGAGACCATAGGCAGAACCCACTCTCTGAAGAAGCATCATAGCAGGAAGGAGCTGCTTCCAAATCCACTGGAGGCCCCATGTCAAGGGAAGAAAAAGAAGACAAAACCATCCCTCTCTTATACCCCAGGAGCAGAGACAGGGGTGGGTGTGGAACTGGAAGGGGGCTCTGTCAGAAAACCTAAAAAGAGGAAGAGGAATAAAAGGTCAGATCAGGAAAGCTTTAGGGAGCAGGAGGAGGAGGCCCTTCCTGACCCCATGAAAGAGGAGGAGGAGGAAGAAGAAAAGGAGTGGGAGCCCATAGAACAGGGACAGGGAGAGGAGAAGCAGGATCCCAGTAGTCTCAGGGACTCTGGCACCAAGAAGAAGAAGAAGAAGAAAAAGAAGAAAACTTACAGGGAGGAGGAGAAGGAAGATGAGAAGGATGATAGAACTGATAAAGTACCCCTCGATGAGGGCCACATAGAGTACCCCAGTGCCTTCAGCAGCTGTGGAAAGAAAGGCCACAAAAAGAAGCAGCCCAAGGCCAAACTGGCAGAAAGTGTCCCCGTAGAAGACAGCCCCAGGAATATCAAAAAGAAAGAAAAAAAAATCTAAGACACAGATAGAGCCACCCTCTGCTGAGGAACCTGCTGGCAAGAAGAAAAAGACATCAGTAGGTAGGAAAGTGAGGCAGAACCCTCAAGGCCCAAGCATGGCGCATGAATCAGACTTGGAAGTGGTATCTGAAAAAAAGGGAAACTTGGATGAAGTCACCATAGATATGGTTAGAAGAAAGGCCTTGCAGGAAGAGATTGATGGAGAATCTGGGGAAACTGAAGCTCTTGAAATCAGAGTGGAAGAGCCTACACAGTTTGGCCAGTGGGATACAGCTACTTTTGAAAATTCGGACCAAAAGATGAAATTTCTCAGACTCATGGGAGGCTTTAAGAATTCTTCCCCATCACTCAGCAGTTCTCCGGGCACTCTCAGGAAACCAAACATGGCTCTGAACAAGCAGGCCGCTGCTGCATTACAGCAGAATCTGCAAGTGGTGTTTGACAGAGCACTGAACTGGAAGCATCAGCGTGGAGTTGGACTGGGCTATTCAGCTTCTACAAACAAACTGTTTTATATAGACAGAAATGCATCCAGATCTATAAAGTTTAATGATTAAGGGTGTCTTGTCCTCCCTTCCCCCCAAATCACCAAAGTTGTTTTCAGGTTTTCTGTTATATAAACTAAAAGTTGAGTGGCTTTTTTCAATAATGAGGCATCAGGCACTTCAGTTGGTTGGGATTTTGAAGCCCCTTGAGGGGCTGAAGGCTAAAACTGCATTATAAAAGCCAGTATAGTATTTCCATTATTAAAGACTCTTCTGTTTAGTGTTTAAAATTATTCCAGACCAATATAGGCCACAGTATGCTAATATCTTTTTAAAGTTGCTTTTTCTCCTCCTTGCCAAGCTAAATTTGTGGCCTGGCTCCTTTTACAACTAGGATTTGATAATGATAAAGTTTAACAGCCAAGTAATTCTTGTTTTACCTGGGCACTAGAAGGTAGCTCTGGGAAAATGAGGTGTCATAAAATACTATAGGAGAATTCTATCTAAACTTTGATGTTAAATGTCTGTCTCAGCATTTCTAAAATGGAGTTTCTTCTTTAAATTTTATTTTTCAATTAACAAAAATCTAATTTGTCTCCCTCTCATCTACCCCTCCTTGGAACAACATGAAAAAACAAAACCCTTGTAATAAATAAGCGTCGTTAGGTAAAATTAAAAAAAAAAGTGCTAGTGATCAAGCAAGAATAATTGTAAAGTGCCATATATATTATCATTATGGTAGGTGCTGTAGAAATGTGATTGTTGTTTTCATGGGGTGACTCTGGGGTTAGGGGTCTCCACCCTCAGTCAAACTCTGTCTGTACCTTGGTAGGGAAGGGAAAAGGAGAGGCAGGTCAAGACTCAGCCATTGTCCTTCCATGGCTGGTTACTGCCTTAATGCATTTTCTTGAACCTTTACTTCTGTTATTAGCGGTTCATTCACTTTCCCAAAGGAAAAGAATTAGGCTTTAGACTAAGATCATTTGAAAGTGTTTTCTTAGTTTCTCCTAATGGGGTGTGGTGCTTAGTCACCTTTGATAATACCTTTTATGTCTTTGGAGGGAGGATGCCAGCTGTTCATTGCTGTTCATTTATTGAGCTGCCTCACTGGAGGGGGCAGGGACAATGGATCAGGTGCTGGACTTAGAGGCGAAGACCTGGTTTCCAACCTCCTTAGATACCACCTGTGTGACTCTGGTGAAGTCATTTAACTGCCCTCAGCTTCAGTTTTCTTATCTTAAAAATGGGAGGAATAGAATCAGCTGCCTCCCAGGGATGCGGTGAGGATCAAATGAAAAGGCTTCAACATACTATAGAAATGCTGGCTCTAAATCCCTGTCCTCATTTGGAAAGTGCTTTGTGAACTTTAAAGTGCAACATAAACACCACTGTTTGAATCTGGAGGCCTTAACCTCTCAGGCTCAGCTTCTTCATTTATAAAGTGGTGATCATACTAGTAGCACCTATTTCCCAGGATAGGGCAGAGAATGAGAGATCTAACCCTAATTCTGTTTGTCTTACACAACACTCAGAATCGTGTGTGCAGCAAATGGTGTTTTTGTTGTTGTTCAGGTGTTTTCAGTCTGGTCCCAGACTCTATGACCCCATTTGGGGTTTTCTGGGCAAAGATACTGGACTGGCTCTCCGCTTCCTTCTCCATCTCATTTTACAGATAAATAAACTGACCCAGAGTTAAGTGATCTGGCCAGGGTCACACAGCTATTAGGTGGCTGAAGCTGGATTTGAACTCAGGAAGATGAGTCTTCCTGACTCTAGGCCATTCCACTATCTAGCTCCCCAAAAGTGCTACATAAATGCTAGCTATTAGTATTAATAACTAGGGCAGGGTCAGAGTTTCCTTCCAAATGGATTTCTTTCTGGCAGAACTACCAGTTGAATAGGGATTACATCATGAAATGCAGCTGAGAAACCAGCATACTCAGGAGCAGGTGAAATGGTTTGTAGTGGGCTGGGATTCTTGTCTTTGACCCTTGGTCTTGCCTCCCTTCTGTATGAAGTTCCTGATCAATTTGCATGTTGTTGAGTTAATGACTCCTCTGTTGGTCCATGGGCTTGGATGTTCAATTTCGTGCAGGAGCCACTAGGTGGTGCCATATAGGTTTGGTCCCTCCCTCCCTCTCACTTTTCCCACATTGAAGGCACCTGATCACTGTGAAGGGAGGATAGGAATTTATAGATTTACAACTGGAAGGGCCCTTGTGGCTCACTGATTCCAACCCTTTCATCATATGTAGAAAATGAAGCCTAGAGAAGTTAAATGATCTACTAAAGCCACACAGTAAAGGGCAGACCCAGAATTCAAACCCAGTCCTCTGACCCCTACCTCAAGGGCCCTTTGCTTTTTACCAGGCTGCCCTTCTCTGGTTCTGGTCTCAGAGGAGATGAGGTCAGTCCTGAGTGACCCTGGGCAAGTCACCTGATGTCCTCATCTGCGAAATAAGGGGGTTGGAATAGCTGGCTTCTAAGGTCCTTTCCATCTCTGTCTATAAATCAAAGTTGGTCTCTATTCTCATGATGCCTATTAAACATTTCTCTGGAGTGAAACTAGGGAGTTATTTTGTGGGCTCTGATTGGAGGGTGGGTCTGCGACCTCCAACCCTTCATTGAAGGAGACACCTCAGCTCAGACATCTCTTCATTTCTCACCTGGTTGCAGCAACGTGAGTAGTGGGTAGAGTGCTCAGCCTGGAGTCAGGAAGACCTGAGTTCAAATCCCACCTCAGATACTTACTAGCTGTGTGACCCTGAGCAAGTCACTTAACCCTGTTTGCCTCAGTTTCCTCATCTGTAAAATGAGCTGGAGAAGGAAATGGCAAGCCAGTATGGTATCTTTGTCAAGGAAACACAAAATGGGGTCATGAGTCAGACATGACTGAACAACAACAACAACAGTAGTGCAACTTTGGGACTTCTCCGTCTGACAATTTCACCATCTCCCCTTTATCCTGGTCATCTTCTCTCCACCTTTTTCAGCTTCCTTTCTTGTATTATTTCCCTCATTAGATTATAAGTTCTTCAAGAGCAGAGATTCTTTCTTTCTCTCTTTCTTTCCTTCTTTCTTTCTTTTTTCTTCCTTCCTTCCTTCTTTCCTTCCTTCCTTCCTTTTTCTTTCTTTGTTTCTTTCTTTCTCTTTTCCATTTTTTGTATTGGTATACCCAATGTTTAACACAATTCATGGTGCATAGTAGGTGTTTAATCAATGTTTATCATCTATTGGGTTCAGCTTTGCCAGGATACTAAAACTAAGGAAAAAAATAGCCATGATGTACCAAGAGTTGGGATTCTAACAGACTCAGCAACTGAGGGAAGTTCTAGGACTTCCCTTTTAACCACAACTTCTACCCCTTCCCCTTCCCTGGCAGGTGGGTGGCACAGTGGATATGGAAAATAAACAAGAAAGAAGTTAACAGAGTTTTAGAAAAGGTAGATGTGGTAGACCTCTGGAGAAAACTGGATGGAGATAAAAAGTAATATACTTTTTTCTCAGTGGTACATGGCACATACTCAAAAATTGACCATGTACTAGGGCATAAAAACCGCACAATGCAGTGCAGAAAGGCAGAAGTAGTCAAAGCATACTTTTCAGATCATGATGCAATAAAAATTATTTTTAACAAAGAACCATAGAAAAATAACCTAAAAATTAATTGGAAACTAAATAATCTAATTCTAAAGAATGAGTGGGCCAAAGAGCAAATCAGAGAAACAATTAATAACTTCATTCAAGAGAAGGACAATAATCAGACAACATACCAAAACTTACATGATGTAGCAAAAGCAGTTCTTAGGGAAAGTTTTATATCTCTAAATGCTTGCATGAATAAAATAGAGAAAAAGGATAACAACGAATTGGGCACACAACTGAAAAAGCTAGGAAAAGAACAAATTGAAAATCCCCAATTAAATACCAAATTAGAAATACTGAAAATCAAAGGAGAGCTTAATAAAGTTTAAATCAAGAAAACTATTACATTAATAAATAAAAGCAAGAGCTGATTTTATGAAAAAAACCAATAAAATTGATAAACCTCTGGTCAATTTGATTAAAAAAAAGAAGAAAACCAAATTACCAGTATCAAAAATGAAAAGGGTGAATTTACCCCCAAAGAAGAGGAAATTAAAACAATAATTAGGAATTATTTTGCCCAATTGTATGCCCATAAATTTGACGACCTTAGGGATGTGGATGAATATCTACAAAAGTACAAATTGCCCAGGTTAATAGAAGAGGACGTAAAATACCTAAATAACCCCATCTCAGAAAAAGAAATTGAGCAAGCCATCAATTAATTCCCTAGGAAAAAATCTCCGGGGCCAGGTAGTTTTACATGTGAATTTTATCAAACATTCAAAGAACAATTAATTCCTATACTTTATAGACTATTTGGGAAAATAGGGAAAGAAGGAGTCCTACCAAATTCTTTTTAGGACACAAATATGGTACTAATACCCAAACTCAAAGGAACTCAAAACAGAGAAAGAAAAGTATACACCAATTTCCCTAATGAATATTGATGCAAAAATTTTAAATAAAATATTAGCAAAAAGATTGCAGCAACTTATCAGGAGAATAATACACTATGACCAGGTAGGATTTATTCCAGGAATGCAAGGGTGGTTCAACACTAGGAAAATTATCAGCATAATTGATCACATTAACAAAAAATCTAGCAGAAAACATATGATCTTCTCAATAGATGCAGAAAAAGCTTTCGACATAATACAACACCCATTCCGATTAAAAACACTAGAAAGCATAGGCATAAATGTAGCCTTCCTTAAAATTATAAGTAGCATCTACCTAAAACCATCAATAAGCATTATTTGTAATGGTGATAAACTAGATGCATTCCCAATAAGATAGGGGTGAAACAAGGATGACCATTATCACCCCTATTATTCAATTTGGTACTAGAAATGTTAGCTGTAGCAATAAGAGAAGAAAAAGAAATTTAAGGAATTAGAATAGGCAAAGAAGAAACTAAATTATCACTTTTTGCAGATGATATGATGATTTACTTGGAGAGTCCTAGAGAATCAAGTAAAAAATTACTTGAAATAATAAACAACTTTAGCAAAGTTGCAGGATATAAAATAAACCCACATAAATCCTCAGCATTCCTACACATTACTAACAAAACCCAACAGCAAGAGATAGAAAGAGAAATTCCATTTAAAGTTACTGTAGACACTACAAAATATTTGGGAGTCTACATGCCAAGACAAACCCATGGCCTATATGAACATAATTATGAAACACTTTTCACACAAATAAAGTCAGATATTTATAAATGGAAAAAAATATCAGTTGTTCATGGTTAGGCCAAACTAATATAATAAAAATGACAATTTCACCTAAATTAATTTACTTATTCAGTGCCATACCAATCAAACTACCAAAACATTATTTTACAGAGCTGGATAAAATAATAACAAAATTCATCTGGAAGAACAAGAGGTCTAGAATATCTAGGGTATTAATGAAAAGAAATGCTAGGGAAAGTGGCCTAGCCATATCAGATATTAAATTGTATTGTAAAATAGCAGTCATCAAAACTATCTGGTACTGGCTAAGAAACAGAGTCATGGATCAGTGGAATAGGTTAGGTACACAAGATGCAGTAGTCAATGACTATAGCAATTATTCTTTGATAAACCCAAAGATTCCATCTTCTGGGCTAAGAATTCACTATTTCACAAAAACTTCTGGGAAAATTGGAAAATGGTAGGGCAGAAACTGGGCATAGACCAATATCTTACACCGTATACCAAAATAAAGTCAAAATGGATTCATGATTTAGGAATAAAGGCTGATACTATAAGCAATTTGGGAGAGAAAGGAATAGTTTACCTATCAGATTTATGGAAAAGGAAACAATTCATGATACAACGAGAGAGAGAGACAGAGAGAGAGAGAGACAGAGAGAGACAGACAGAGACAGATATATATATATATATATATATATATATATATATATATAGAGAGAGAGAGAGAGAGAGAGAGAGACAGCATTACAAAATGCAAAATGGATAATTTTGAGTATGTTAAATTGAATAGTTTTGTATTAAAAAACCAACGCAACAAAGATTAGGAGGGAAGCAGAAAATTGGGAGAAAATCTTTACAACTAGTGTCTCCGATGAAGGCCTCATCTCTAAAATATACAGGTAACTGAGCCAAATTTATAGGAATACAAGTCATTCCCCAATTGAGAAATGGTCAAAGGATATGAACAGGCAGTTTTCAGAGGAAGAAATTAAATATATATGTAGGCATATGAAAAAATGCTCTAAATCACTACTGATTAGAGAAATACAAATCAAAGCAACTCTTAGGTACCACATCTCTCCTGTCAGATTGGCTAACATGACAAAATAGGAAAATGATAAATGCTGGAGAGGATGTGGGAAAATTAGAACACTGTCTCACTGTTGGTGGAGTTGTGAACTGATCCAGCCATTCTGGAGAGCAATTTGGAACTATGCCCAAAGGACTATGAAAATGTTCATACTCTTTGACCCTGCAGTACCACTTCCAGTGTTGTATCCCAAAGAGATCACACAAGTGGGAAAAGGACCCATATGTACAAAAATATTTATAGCGGCTCTTTTTGTATTGGCAAAGAATTGGAAATCAAGGGCATGCCCACCAACTGGGGAATGGCTAAACAAGTTGTGGCATATGAATGTAATGGAATACTATCGTGCTATAAGAAATGGGGAAGATACAGACTTCATAATACCCTGGAAAATCCTACAAGATATAATGCTAAGTGAGCAAAGCAGAACTAGGAGAACACTATACACAACCACAGATATATGGATTCTGTGATTACTAACCTTGATAGACTTAGTTCTTCTCAGCAATACAAGGTTCAAAGACAACTCCAAAGGACTCATTAGGGAGGGAGATATCTACATCCAGAGAAAGAACTATGGAGACTGAATGCAGATTGAGGCAAATTGTTTGCTCTCCTTTTTTTTGTTTTTTTTTTCCTCTCTTTTGTTTCTGTTTTTGGTATTTTTTGTTTTGTTTCTTCTGTCTCATGATTCATTCCACTGGTAATAATTCTTCTTTATAACTTGAAAATATATATATCTTTTATTTTCCTTTATAATACCTTGGGCCAATATTTATGATTTTGAAAGGTGAAGGTGCCATCCTTGGGAAATTTTGAAAGTGTGAGTTAATGAAATATTCGTCATTCATTTTTTAGATTAATTTATTTAATTTTTAGTTTTCAACATTCATTTCCATAAGATTTTGAGTTACAAATTTTCTCTCCATCTCTACCCTCCACTCACCCCAAGATGGCATACATTCTTATTATCCCTTTCCCCAGTCTCCCTTCTATCACCCCACCTCCCCCTCTCCCCTTCCCCCTCAGTTTCTTGTAGAGAAAGATAGGTTTCTATATCCCATTGCCTATATATCTCATTTCCCAGTTGCAGGTAAAAATAATTTTCAACATTTGTTTTTTAAAACTTTGAGTTCCAAATTCTCTCCTTTCTTCCCCCCTCCAACTCTCCCTCTTTGAGAAGGCAAGCAATTTAGTATAGGTTATTCACGTATCATCATGCAAAACACTTCCATAATAGCCATGTTGTGAAAAGCTAACTATATTTCCCTCCATCCTATTCTGTCCTCCACTTATTCAATTTTCTCCTTTGACTCTGTCTCTTTTCAAAAAAGTTTGCTTCTGACAACCCCCTCCCCCAATCTGTCCTCCCTTCTATCATTCCCCCTTATCCACTTCTCCCCTACTTTCCTGTAGGGTAAGACACCCAATTGAGTGTGTATGTTATTCCCTCCTTAAGCCAAATCTGATGAAAGTAAGGTTCACTCATTCCCTATCACCTTCCCCTTCTTCCCTTCCATTATAACAGCTTTTTCTTGCTTCTTTCTTGGGAAATAATTTACCCCATTCTATCTCCTCCTTTTCTCCTTCTCCCAATATATTCCTCTCTCACTCCTTAATTTTATTTCTTAGATATCATGTTTTCATATTCAACTCACTCTGTGCCCTATTTCTAAAAACATACATATATACACATACATATATGTATATATATGTATGTATGTATGTATGTATGTATGTATGTATGTATGTATGTATATCCCCTTCAACTACCCTAATACTGAGAAAGGTCTCATGAGTTACAAGTAACATCTTTCCATGTAAGAATGTAAACAGTTCAACTTTAATAAGTCCCTTATGGAGGAATGCGGATCCGGCTGCAAGGTGACTGCAACTGAACAATTAGGGCAGGATCACCATGGCTCTTAAAAGGCTCTCCATGTTTTTATCTCTTGTTCAGTCTGCAACGTCAGTGTATTTTCAAATGAACATTGGTGTTACAGCAGTTGCATTTAACAAGGAACTTGATCCTGTTCAAAAACTCTTTGTAGACAAGATTAGAGCATATAAATCTAAGAGACAAGGAGCTGGAGGACCTGTTGATATAGGTCCTGAATATCATCAAGATCTGGACAGAAACTATTCAAGCTTAAGCAGATGTATGGTAAAGCAGACATGAATACATTCCCAACATTGAAATTTGAAGACCCCAAATTTGAAGAGGCACATAAACACTCATCTTGAGGATTCACTACAGAGTGTATATTGCTGTTTGATTTTTTTTGTCATGAATTAGTTGTATAACTGATCAGTAGTAACAATAAATTTTAATTTCACTTTCAAAAAAATAAAAAAATAAGTTCTTTATGATTTCTCTTTCCTGTTTACCTTTACCTGCTTCTATTGATCCTCATATTTGAAAATCAAATTTTCTATCCAGCTCTGATCTTTTCATCTAGAATGCCTGAAAGTCTTCTATTTTATTGAATATCCGTTATTTCCTCTGAGGGATTGTATTCAGTTTTTCTGGGTAGGTGATTCTTGGTTTTAATCCTAGCTCCTCTGACCTCCAGAATACCATATTCTAAGCCCTTTGATTCCTTAATGTAGAAGCTGCTAGATCTTGGGTTATCCTGATTCTGTTTCCACAATACTTGAATTGTTTCTTTCTGAATGTTTTCAATATTTTCTCCTTGACCTGAAAACTCCAGAATTCAGCTACAATATTCCCAGGAGTTTGCCTTTTGAGATCTTTTTCAAGAGGTGATAAGTGGATTCTTTTAATTTCTATTTTACCCTCTGGTTCTAAAATATCAGGGAAGTTTTCCTTAACAATTTCTTGAAAGATAATATCTAGGATTTTTTCTGATCATGGCTTTCAGGTAGTCCAATAATTTTTAGATTATCTCTCATGGATCTATTTTCCAGGCCAGTTGTTTTTCCAATGAGATATTTCACATTGTCTTCTATTTTGATTTTGTTTAATAATTTCTTGATTTCTCATAAAATCATTAACTTTCGTTTGATCCATTCTAATTTTTAAGAAATTATTTTCTTCAGTGATCTTTTGGACCTCCTTTTCCATTTGGTCAATTCTGCTTTTTAAGGCATTCTTCTCTTCATTGGCTTTGTGGCCCTCTTTTGCCATTTGGGTTAGTCTATTTTTTAAGATGTTATTTTCCTCGGTATTTTTTAGGTCTCACTTAGCAATCTATTGACTTGTTTTTCATGATTTTCTTGCATCACTCTCATTTCTCTTCCCAATTTTTTTCTACTTCTCTTACTTGATTTTCAGACTTGTTTTTGAGCTCTTCTAAATGGCCTGAGACCAATTCATATTTTTCTTGTAGGCTTTTTACATAGCATCTTTGACTTTGTTGTCTTGTTCTGGCTTTATGTTTTGATCTTCTTTGTCACCAAAGTCTAAGGGTTTTTTACACTGTCTGCTCATTTCTCCAGCCAATTACATAACTTTTGAGCTCTTTGTCGAGGTATGACTCTGCTTCCATAGTAGAGAATACTCTGTCCCAAGCTTCAGGGGTTTTGAGCAGCTGATTTCAGAGCTACTTCTAGGCACCTGTACATTTTCAGTTCTTCTGAGGTGGTATGATCCAAGAAGAGGTGTATACTCCTCTCCTGGCCTATGTTCTGGTCTATGAGTGACCCCAAGCATTCCTTAATGCCCTGCAACTGTGAGGAGGACTCCCTGTCTACAGCCACCACAATCTCTGCCACAACAGCTCTCCTCCTCACCCCAGGACTGCCTCCCAGGACTGTGACCAAGATTCAAGCATGGCAAAGCAAGAGAATCCCACCTCAGGTCCAGCAAAAGAATCCCTGCACTCCTGCTCTTATCACCCACTTAATCCCCCCACCATCTGTAGGACTGGAGCTCTGGGAGCAGCTGCTGCCACCCTTCTGGGGCCACTGCTGCCACCTCTACCACCTTGGGGCTGGTGGCAGACCACACTCTTCTCTCACCTAGGTCCAACAGAGTTTTCCCACTAACCTGCTTAGTTGTCTTTGACATTTGTGGTTTGAGAAGTCTCGAAACCACCACAGTTGCCAGTGATTCAGTGCCCTAGGGCCTGCTCCACTGGTCTGCTCTGGGCTGGGCTATTCCGGTCTGGTCTACTCTGGCCTAGTCTGTGCCAGCCTGTCCCACACTGGACTATACTCTGCTCCTAGCACAGTGCGGTAGACCTTTCCTGTCAGCCTTCCCGGCTGTCTTGAGTGGAAGAAATAACTGCAGTCGAATATTTCAATCCCTCCTAATTGAACTATGCCTGTCAAGAGGCTTCAGGGTTTGCTGGCTTTGAAAATAGTATCATGCTGTTGCAATATTTTACGGATGACAGAATCACAGAGCTAAAAAGGCCCTTAGAGGCCATTTGTTCCAACCTCCTCATTTTACAGATGAGGAAACTTGGTCCCCTTAAGAGAAGCTAAGAGACTTGTGTCCCACTGCCAGAAAGCATTGGAGGTAGGATTCAAATCCAGTTCTTCTGACTTCAGAGATGAGATACTTCCCATAGTGGAATGCTGCCATTAAGCAATAGTCAACAAAAGAGAAAAAAAAACAGTTTTGACCAAAGGATATGACCTTGTTCTTCAATTCCCCAGGACAGATTTTTTCCTCCCCTCAAACTGGGAGATGTTCAATGGCCTAGGCCAGGTGTGTGGAACCTGTGGCCCTCTAGGTCCTCAAGTGTGGCCCTTTGACTGAAACTAAACTTCACAGAACAAATCAGTCAAAAGGCTGCACCAAAGGACCTAGAAGGCCACATGTGGCCTCAAGGCCACAGGATCCCCTCCCTGGCCTACCCCATCTAAGGGACAGGAATTCTGGAGACTGTGACCTTGGCCAAGATCATCTCAAGGTCCTTCTGGTGGGTGGCTCTAAGGAGTCCCACAGAAGACTAAGCTTTTAGCTTTGTCTGTTTGCACCATACTAAAAAAAACTTTGACCAAAGTAAACTGAAAAAAATATTTTGGTGAATTCTTGTCTCAAGGTAGGGGCTTTGAATGTTGCTACTCACTGTTGTATATTTACTATTATTTCCTCTGGAAATCCATGCTACCATACCTGAATGACCTCACCAAGACACCAGAGGATTGGGAATCAGATTTTATTTGAAGTCTCAGTTTTGCCTTGTAGCAATGGGTAAATTACTTTCACATTGATTCAATCAATCCATATTAAAAGTAGCTACTATGGGCATGAGCTTTGTCTTGAGGCAGTGTTTATAGTTGTTTCAAAGTGAATATGGAAGAGCGACAGTGATTTACTGCTTATTCCACCATCTTAGCTCCTGCACACACCTTAGCTTAACCAGGGGAACCAGCAGACTCCAGCTCAGGAAACCACCACATGCTTCAGCACAGCCCAGGAGAGTTGGGCATTTGCTGCTACCAGACTTCCAGGTGATTCAGCACAGTCCAGGGCAAACAGGCATCTTCCAAGGGCCAGACCTACAAGTGCTTCAGTGTAGTTCTGGAGCCATGAAGAAAAACCCAACCTGATCTCTGCACATGTCAGATATCACCAGTGGGACCCCAGGTTAGCACCAGGTAAGCTGCCAGACACCTACAGCCTCCAGCTGCCAACACATGAGGCCCAATTGCCAGTGACTAGGCCCCTAAACCCCAGCATAAGAAGTTTGGGACAGTGCTCCCTATGCTCCAGTAGGAGAGCTCAACTTTAAAAGCCAGTAAATAGGCAAATGATGAGCAAAAAGCAAAAATGAACATGGATGATAGTTGTTTTGTTGACAGAGAAGATCAAAACACAAACTCAGAAGAGGACCATACTATGAATATGCCTACATCCAAAAGCTCAGAGGGGGAATATGAATTTGTCTTGAGCCCAAAAAAGCCTTCTTGGAAGAGCTCAAGAAGGATTCAAAAGTCAAATAAGAGAGGTAGAAGAAAAATTGGGAAAAGAAATGAGATGTATATAAGAGAGAGTCAACAGCTTGGAAAACAAAGGACAAAAATTGACTGAAGAAAGCAATTTCTTAAAAAATACAATTGGCTGAAAGGGGTAAAAATCCACTGAAGAAAACAACTCCTTAAAAACATAATTGGCCAAACGGAGAAGGAGGTACAAAAGTTAACTGAAGAAAATAATTGATTAAAAATTAGAATTGGGGGGGGGCGGAGCCAAGATGGCAGCGGGTAAGCAGGGACTAGAGTGAGCTCCCTACGGAGTTCCTCCAAAAACCTATAAAAATGGCTCTGAACCAATTCTAGAATGGCAGAACCCATAGAACAGCAGAGGGAAGCAGGGCTCCGCCCAGAACAACCTGGATGGTCTCTGGGCGAGGTCTATTCCACACGGAGCTGGGAGCTGGGAATGGAGTGGAGCAGAGCCCAGCCTGAGCAGCGTGGAACAACCAAACTTGGAGTCGGGTGGATGGGGCCCCTAGTGCCCTGAATATGTGAGCTGCGGCAGTTACCAGACCCCTCGACCCACAAACACCAAAGACTGCGGAGAAGGTTAGTGGGAAAAGCTGCGGGAGTGGAAGGAGTTCGTGGTTCAGCTTCCAGCCCCAGGGGCAGCCGAGGTGGGGCAGCTACAGCTGTTGTTACTTCCAGCTCCAGGCCCACCTGGTGGGAGGAATTAAGTGGCGGATCAGAGCAGGAGTGCACAGCCTGCCGAAGATCTAAGCCCAGTTCGGGCTGGGGGTTGGGGAAGGAGCAGTGTTGGTGTGGCAGAGCTGGCACCTCCCCCCAAACGCGGAACATAGAACTCGTTAGTCTACAAGAAGTCATACCCCACTGAAAAACTCAAGGGTCAAGTTAGTTGGTTGGGAATATGACCAGGCAGCGAAAGCACACCGAGATTCAGTCTCAGACTTTGGATTCTTTCTTTGGTAACAAAGAAGACCAAAACATACAGCCTAAAGAAGCCAACAAAGTCATAGAGCCTACAACAAAAGCCTCCAAGAAAAACATGAACTGGCCCCAGGCCATAGAAGAATTCAAAAAGGAGTTGGAAAAGCAAGTTAGAGAAGTAGAGGAAAAATTGGGAAGAGAAATGAGAAGGATGCGAGAAAACCATGAAAAACAAGTCAATGACTTGCTAAAGGAGAGCCAAAAAAATACTTAAAAATACACTGAAGAAAACAACACCTTAAAAAACAGACTAACTCAAATGGCAAAAGAGCTCCAAAAAGCCAATGAGGAGAAGAATGCCTTGAAAGGCAGAATTAGCCAAATGGAAAAGGAGGTCCAAAACACCACTGAAGAAAATACTACTTTAAAAATTAGATTGGAGCAAGTGGAAGCTAGTGACTTTATGAGAAATCAGGATATTCTAAAACAGAACCAAAGGAATGAAAAAATGGAAGACAATGTGAAATATCTCATTGGAAAAACCACTGACCTGGAAAATAGATCCAGGAGAGATAATTTAAAAATTATTGGACTACCTGAAAGCCATGATCAAAAAAAGAGCCTAGATACCATCTTTCAAGAAATTATCAAGGAGAACTGCCCTGATATTCTAGAGCCACAGGGCAAAATAGAAATTGAAAGAATCCATAGATCGCCTCCTCAAATAGATCCCAAAAAGAAATCTCCTAGGAATATTGTCACCAAATTCCAGAGCTCCCAGATCAAGGAGAAAATGTTGCAAGCAGCCAGAAAGAAACAATTTGAGTATTGTGGAAACCCAAGCAGAATAACCCAAGATCTGGCAGCTTCTACATTAAGAGATCGAAGGGCTTGGAATGCGATATTCCGGAGGTCAACGGAGCTAGGATTGAAACCTAGAATCACCTACCCAGCAAAACTGAGTATCATGTTCCAAGGCAAAATATGGATTTTCAATAAAATAGAGGACTTTCAAGCTTTCTCAGTGAAAAGACCAGAACTGAATAGAAAATTTGACTTTCAAACACAAGAATCAAGAGAAGCATGAAAAGGTAATCAAGAAACGGAAATTGCAAGGGACTTACTAAAGTTGAACTGTTTTGTTTACATTCTTACATGGAAAGATGATGTGTATGATTCATGAGACCTCAGTATTAGGGTAGTTGAAGGGAATATACATATATATATGTTTATGTATATATATATATATATATAAGTGAATGTGTATGTATATATCTATGTGTATAGGTATGTATGTGTATGAATGTGTATATATATATGTAAATGAGATAGAGCAGACACAGGGTGAGTTGAAGATGAAGGGAAGATATCTAAAAGAAATAAAATGAAATTAAGGGATGAGAGAGCAACATACTGAGAGAGGGAGATAGGGAGAGATAGAATGGGGTGGATTATCTCGCATAAAGGTGACAAGAGGAAGCAGTTCTGTGGAGGAGGGGAGAGGGCAGGTGAGGGGGGAATGAGTGAACGTTGCTCTCATCGAATTTGGCCTGAGGAGGGAATACCATACATACTCAGTTAGGTGTCTTATCCCACAGGAAAGAAGAGAGAGGAAGATAAAAAAAAATAAAAGAGGGGGATGATGGAGGGGAGGGCAGATGGGGGTGGAGGTAATCAAAACAAACACTTTGGAAGGGGGACAGGGTCAAGGGAGAAAATTCAATAAAGCGGGATGGGTTGGGAAGGAGCAAAATGTAGTTAGCCTTTCACAGCATGAGTATTGGGGAAGGGTTATACATAATAATACATGTGTGGCCTAGGTTGAAGTGCTTGACTTCTTGGGGAGGGTGGGTGGGAAGGGAAGAGGGGAGAGAATTTGGAACTCAAAGTTTTAAAAACAGATGTTCAAAAACAAAAAAAAAAGTTTTTGCATGCAACTAAAAAATAAGATACACAGGCAATGGGGTGTAGAAATTTATCTTGCCCTACAAGAAAGGAAGGGAAAAGGGGATGAGAGGGGAGGGGGGTGATAGAGGGGAGGGCTGACTGGGGAACAGGGCAACCAGAATATAAGCCATCTTGGAGTGGGGGGGAGGGTAGAAATGGGGAGAAAATTTGTAATTCAAACTGTTGTGAAAATCAATGCTGAAAACCAAATATGTTAAATAAATAAATTTAAATAAGAAAGAAAAAAAATTAGAATTGGGCAAGTGGAAGCTAATGACTCTATAAAACATCAAGAATCAGTCAAAAGAAAAAACAAAAAAGAAAGAAAAAATGGAAGAAAATGTAAATTACCTCATTGGAAAAAAAAGTGACTTGGAAAATAGATCCAGGAGAAATAATATAAGAATAATGGGACGTTCTGAAAGCTATGATCAAAAAACGTGCCTGGATGGCGTATTCAAGGAAATACTAAGGAAAACTACCCTAAGGTCCTAGAAGAAGAGGGTAAAATTTTCATTGAAAGAATCTACCAATCACTTCCTGAAAGAGATCACGAATAAAAACTCCTAGGAATACTGTAGCCAAATTCCCGAATTATAAGGTCAAGGAATGCAGCCAGAAACAATTAAAACATCCAGGAGGCACATTTAGGATTACATAGGACTTAGCAGCTTCTACATTAAAGGATCAGAGGGCTTAGAACATGATACTCTAAAAGGCAAAGGAGCTTGGATTACAACCAAGAATCAACCACCCATCAAAGTTGAGCATAATCTTCCAGGGGAAAAGATTATTCAGTGAAATATGAGGCTTTCAATCATTCCTGATTAAAAAGTACAGCACTAAACAGAAAATTGAATCTTTGAATAAAAGACTCAAGAGAAGCATAAAAAAGTAAACAGGAAAGAAAAAAATATATGTGTTATTTAATTTAGTCAAACTGTTTATATCCTTAGATGGTAAATATTGAGAAGGGTTCATTTGTTGACAAAACAAGAGATAGAGAACATTATGAAACACAAAATTTTGATTACATCAAATTAAAAAGGTTTTGCACAATCAAAGCCAATGCAAGAAGGGAAGCAGAAAGCTTGGAATCAAATTTTATAGCCAGGGTCTCTGATAAAGTCTTAATTTCTAAAATATATAAGGAATCGAGTTAAATTTACAAGAATACAATTCATTCACCAAGTAATAAATGGTCAAAGGATATGAACAGGCAGTTTTCAGAGGAAGAAATTAAGGCTACCTATAGTCAAATGAAAAAATGCTCTTAACCAGTATTGATGAGAGAAATGTGGCTTAAAATAACTTTGAGGTATCACCTCACATGGACTACTAATAAGACAAAAAAGAAAAAATGAAAAATGTTGGGAAATGTGCAAAATCTGGGAAAATTGGAACAGTAATGCATTATTAGTGCAGTTGTGAAGTAATCCAACTGATCTGGAGAACAATTTGGAACAATGCCCAAATTGCTATAAAGCTCTCCATACCCTTTGATCCAGCAATACCACTTCTAGGTCTGTATCCCAAAGAGATCATCCCAAAGGGAAATGGACACACACTTATAAAAATATTTATAGCAATTCTTTTTTGTGGTGGCAAAGAATTGGAAAATGATGGGATGTCCATGAATTGGGGAAAGACTGAACAAGTGGTTTATGAATGTAATGGAACAATATTGTTCTATAAGAAATGATGAGCAGGTGAATATCAGAAAAACCTGGAAAGACTTACATAAACTGATGCTGAGTGAAGTGAGCAGAACCAGGAGAACATTATACATAGTAACATAAACATTGTGTGATATCCAACTTTGATAGACGTAGTTCTTCTCAGTAATGCAATGATCTAAGACAATGCTGAGGGACTCATGAAGGAAAATGCGATCCACATCCAGTGAAAGAACTATGGAGTCTGAATGCAAATCAAAGCATACTACTTTCTTTTTTTCTTGTTGTTGTTTTAATTTTTGTTTTTTTCTTTCTCATGGGTTTTCCCCTTAGTTCTGATTTTTCTTTCACAACATGACTAATGTGGAAATATGCTGAATACAATTGTACATGTATAGCCTATATCAGGTTGCATATTATCTCAAGAAGAGGTGAGGGAAGGGAAGGAAAAAAATTGGAACTCAAAATCTTATAAAAGTGAATGCTGAAAACTATCTTTGCATGTAATTGGAAAAAAAAAAACAAAATACTGTTATGTGTGTGTGGAGGGGACATAGCTACTAATGTCAGATATTGTGCTGATTACGAGGCATACAGAGACCAACACAGTCCCTGCGCTCAAGGAACTTAGATTCTACTGGAGGGAAACCTATATCCAGAGAAAACAAAACACAAAATAGCTAGAAAGTAACATTTCAGGAGAGGGTACCTCAGAGTCAGTTAGATCCAGGTTGGAGGTAGCACAATATCTGACACACAATTGGGGGGCTTAATGATGTGTTGAAGAGGGAATGAATTCCAAGAATTGAGGACAGACAGCTTTGGGGAAAAAATGGAGATAAGCAATTGAATGTTGTATACAGGGAATGACAAGAAGGCCAGATTGGCACATGGAGTGAGGGTAGGGGGCTTGAAGCCAGACTGGAAAGGATTTCAAGGGCCAAAAAGAAGACTTCAATTTTTATCCTGGAGGGAAGTGGGTTACTTGAGCAGGCAAGTGACCTAATGAGTCCTATACATTAGGAAGGTCTATTCAGAAGCAGTGCAGAAGATGGATTATAGAGGGGAGTGATTGGAGGAAGAAAGACCCTGAGAAGGTTAGTAGGAGAATTCAGGTGATGGGTGATGAGGAACTAACTGGTACAAATACAAATACTATCTAATTTTATCCTCACATCTACCCAAGGAGATAAGTATTATTATTTTCTCCATTTGCAGATGAAGAAACTGAGGTGGGCAAAGAGTAAATGACATACCAAGGGTCACACAGCTTGTGTCTGAGGCAGGATTTGAACTCAGAACTTCCTAATTCGAGGAACTGCAGAAACTATCTGCCTATAACAGTAAGACCTCTTTCACCTCGATTCTAACAAGTTTGTGTGGGCGACCTCTTCCTGATGCTCTTTGAGATCAAGTGATAAAGAAAGATATTACACTCATTCTACTCTTTACAAATTGAAAGTTTGTGACAATGCTGACTGGAACAAGTCTGGATGCCAGTTTTCCAAACAAATGAGCTCCTATCAAGTCTCTGTGTGACGTTTTGATAATTCCTGCATTGTTTCAAAGTTTTTTATCATTATTATATGATGATTGGTGATCGGTGATCTTTGGTGTTGGTATTTGATTTGGGGCTACATGAACACACCCTTATAAGACAATGAACTTAATCCATAAGTGTGTCTTTTCTGCCTGCTACACTGACTGGCTGTTTCCATCACTCTCCCTCTTCTTGGGCCGCCCTATTCCCTGATACACAACAATATTTTAGGCCAATTAATAACCCTATAATGGCATCTAAGTGAAAGTAAGAGATAATTGATGTGACAAACTTCTTAGAAGAAATTTAAGAAGTTCTTGAGGACCCACATGTTCAAAAATATTCATAGAATTTTTTGTGGTGGCAAAGAATTGGAAATTGAGGGGATGCCCATCAAGTGGAGAATGGCTGAACAAGTTGTGGCATATGAATGTAATAGAATACTATTGTGCCATATGGAATGATGAGCAGATGGATTTCAGAAAATCTGGAAAGTCATACATGAACTGATGGTGAGTGAAGTGAGCAGAACCAGGAGAATATTGTACACAGCAATGATAGCATTGTGTTATGATCAACTACGATTGACTTTTTTCTCAGCAATACAACGATCCAAGACAATTCCAAAAGATGCCTGATAGAAAATGCTATCCACATCCAGAAAAAGGGAAACAATGGAGTCTGAATGCAGATTGAAGCATTTATTTTCACTTTTTGGTTTTTACTTTCTCATGGTTTTCCCCTTTTGTTCTGATTCTTTTTTCACAACTTTACTAATGGGGAAATATGTTTGGATAATTGTACCTGTATAACATATATCAGATTAGTTGCTTTCTTCAGCAGGGGGGAAGAAAGGGACTGAGGGAGAAAACTGGAACTTAAAATCTTACAAAAATGAGTGTTGAAAATTATATTTAAATGTAATTGGAAAATAATTTAGTACTATTAAATGGGAAAACAGAAGTTTCTAGATTCTCCTAGTAACAAGATTTAATTTGGTATAATTTGGTATCATTACTTACATTTGGTTCTCCAATTCTGAAACTTCAGAGAATTTCAGTTTTTGTATACCACTTGCTGTTTCCATCTTTATGTAATATCTTGACCTGATATAAGAATCTTTAAAAATTCATGAGCTTCTAAATTGTAAAATGAATGCTTCTGTCATTATTTTTTCCAGAAAACAACATTAAATTGGGGGAATACTTTCACCTTCTTCAAAACTAGTAATAAAATTTTGTATGTAAATTCTTAATAAAAATTTAAAAATTTATTACTAAAACAATCAAAGCCTGAATTTCCTTACTAGATGCATTTGGAAGCCAATCGTATACATATGTACATGGTCCTTAGAGGAAAAATATCTAATCTTGTTGCTTTCTCAAAATTTACTATTCAATTTAATTTGAAAACTTTTACATTACATCTTTTCTTATTGCTTTGCCTAATCCTCCCTTTTGGGGGATATCATTTCTATATTATAATTCTATATTATGATTTAGTCACAAATTATAAATAGAAAGCTTTTTCACATTTGAAGTCTATCATAGTACCTTAAAGATGTTCCAGTATCAACCTATTAATTGATTTATTATTGTACGTACAACACTTCTACTGCTCACATGCCTGATTATAGAAATTTGCTAGGTAAGTAAAAGGTGGGACATAGTAAAACCTTACACATACCACAATAGGGGAAAATCTTCCTTATCTCTGTTTGATTCCAAACATGACTCATATCTGACAGCCAATCATATAGTCACAGGTTATCAAAACTAAGGCTTAAGCAGTTTCAGATAAATTTTAAAATTTTAAACTGTATACATTTTTCCATTGATCACCCTAGAATTATTTTCAAACTAACTGCATTCCTTCATTACACTAAAATAATAGCTATATAAATCTTCAGAGGAAAATCTTATCTAAGTTCTTTTTATCACTGAAACTTTCATAGAATTTAATTCTTATTTTTGTTTAAAAACATATTCTACAGAATAGTGACCCAAAACTCACTAAGATATTTCAGATGAGGCTAAATTCGAATGCTGCAATGTTCCAGTGGTTCTCCCCTATAATCTTTTTTTTAACTTTATTAGTATTTTTATTTTTTTAAATTTTTTAATTTAATATATTTAGTTTTCAGCATTGATTTTCACAAAACTTTGAATTACAAATTTTCTCCCCCTTTCTACCCTCCCCCCCACTCCAAGATGGCATATATTCTGGTTGCACTATTTCCCAGTCAGCCCTCCCTTCTGTCACCCCACTCCCATCCCATCCCCTTTTCCCTTCCTTTCTTGTAGGGCAAGATAAATTTCTACCCCCCATTGCCTATGTATCTTATTTTCTAGTTGCATGCAAAAAATTTTTTTTTGTTTTTGAACATCTGTTTTTAAAACTTTGAGTTCCAAATTCTCTCCCCTCTTCCCTTCCCACCCACCCTCCCTAAGAAGTCAAGCAATTCAACATGGGCCACATGTGTGTCATTATGTATAATCCTTCCACAATACTCTTGTTGTGAAAGATTAACTATATTTTCATTCTTCCTAACCTATCCCTCTTTATTGAATTTTCTCCCTTGACCCTGTCCTTTTTCAAAAGTGTTTGTTTTTGATTACCTCCACCCCCATCTGCCCTCCCTTCTATCACCCCCCTCCTTTTTTATCTTCTTCCTCCTTCTTTCCTGTGGGGTAAGATACCCAATTGAGTATGTATGGTACTCCCTCTTCAGGTCAAATCTGATGAGAACAAGATTCACTCATTCCCCCTCACCTGCCTTCTCTTCTCTTCCTACAGAAGTGCTTTTTCTTGCCACTTTTATGTGAGATAATTGACCCCATTCTATCTCTCCCTGTCTCCCTCTCTCAATATATTTCTCTCTCATCTCTTAATTTGATTTTATTTCTTTTAGATATCTTCCCTTCATCTTCAACTCACCTTATGCCTGCTCGCTCTCTCTCTCTCTCTCTCTCTCTCTCTCTCTTTCTCTCTCTCTCTCTCTCTGTATATATATATATATACATATATATATACATACATATATATACATACATATATATATATACACACTCACACATATATATACATAAACATATATATACATATATATATATATATATATATATATATATATATATATATATATATATATATATATACACATATATACACACACACGCATATTCCCTTCAGCTACCCTAATACTGAGGTCTCATGAATCATACACATCATCTTTCCATGTAGGAATGTAAACAAAACAGTTCAGCTTTAGTAAGTACCTTGCAATTTCTTTTTTCTTGTTCTTTTTCTTGATTCCCTTTTCATGCTTCTCTTGATTCTTGTGTTTGAAAGTCAAATTTTCTATTCAGCTCTGATCTTTTCACTGAGAAACTTTGAATGTCCTCTATTTTATTGAAAATCCGTATTTTCCCTTGGAGCATGATACTCAGTTTTGCTGGGTAGATGATTCTTGGTTTTAATCCTAGTTCCACTGACGTCTGGAATATTGTATTCCAAGCCCTTTGATCTCTTAATTTAGAAGCTGCTAGATCTTGGATTATTTTGACTGTGTTTCCACAATACCCAAGTTGTTTCTTTCTGGCTGCTTGCAATATTTTCTCCTTGATCTGGGAGTTCTGGAATTTGGCGACAATATTTCTAGGAGATTTCTTTTTGGGATCTATTTGAGGAGGCGATCTATGGATTCTTTCAATTTCCTTTTTTGCCCTGTGGCTCTAGAATATCAGGGCAGTTCTCCTTGATAAGTTCTTGAAAGATGATATCTAGGCTCTTTTTTGATCATGGCTTTCAGGTAGTCCAATAATTTTTAAATTATTTCTCCTGGATCTATTTTCCAGGTCAGTGGTTTTTCTAATGAGATATTTGACATTGTCTTCCACTTTTTCATTCCTTTGTTTCTGTTTTACAATATCTTGGTCTCTCACAAAGTCACTAACTAGCTTCCACTTGCTCCAATCTAATCTTTAAGGTAGTATTTTCTTCAGTGGTCTTTTGGACCTCCTTTTCCATTTGGCTAATTCTGCCTTTCAAGGCATTCTTCTCCTCATCAGCTTTTTGGAGCTCTTTTGCCATTTGAGTTAGGCTATTTTTTAAGGTGTTGTTTTCTTCAGTATATTTTTCAGTATTTTGTTGGGTCTCCTTTAACAAGTCATTGACTTGTTTTTCTTGGTTTTTTCAGATCCTTCTCATTTCTCTTCCCAATTTTTCCTCTACTTCTCTAACTTGCTTTCCCAAATGCTTTTTGAGCTCTTCTATGGCCTGAGACCAGTTCATGCTTTTCTTGGAGACTTTTGTTGTAGGCTCTTTGACTTTGTTGACTTCTACTGGCTGTATGTTTTGGTCTTCTTTGTCACCAAAGAAAGATTCCAAAGCCTGAGACTGCATCTGGGTGCGTTTTCGCTGCCTGACCATGTTCCCAGCCAACTTACTTAACCCTTGAGTTTTTTGTAGGGGTACGACTGCTTGTAGAGTAAAGAGTTCTATGTTCCAAGCTTGGAGGTATGTGCCAGCTCTGCCACACCAGCACTCCTCCTTCCCCAAGGACCCCCAACCTGGACTGGACTTAGGTCTTCAGCAAGCTCTTCACTCCTGCTCTGATCTGCCACTTAATTCCTCCCACCAGTTGGGCCTGGGGCCATAAGCAACTGCAGCTGTAGTTCTGTAGCTGCCCCACCTCTGCTGCCCCTGGGGCAGTGGCTGAACCGCAGACTCTATTCCCCTGTCCCCAGCAGCTTTTCCCACTAACCTTGTCTGTTGTCTTTGGTGTTTGTGAGTTGAGAATTCTGGTAACTGCTGCAGCTCACTGATTCAGGGCATTAGGGCTCACTCTGCCTGGCTCCTGGTCTGGTTGGTCCACCCCACCCATGCTAGGCTCTGCTCCGTTCTGTTCCACTCCCAGCTCCGTGCACGAAAGACCTCATCCAGCAAACATCCAGGCTGTCCTGGGCTGGAGCCCTGCTTCCCTCTGCTATTTTGTGGGTTCTGCAGTTCTAGAATTGGTTCAGAGCCATTTTTTTATAGATTTTTGGAGGGACTTGGCGGGGAGCTCACGCTAGTCCCTGCTTTCCAGCCATCATCTTGGCTCTGCCCCCCCCTCCTGTACAATCTTAAAGCAATCTTGAAACTTTTTAATATCAAAAGCACCAAAATCTACTAAGATTTATCAGTATGCCAAATTTTTATAATCTGACTTTATTTCTGTAATTCCAAAGAGGCCCAAGGCTGCAATAATGGAAAAATGTATTCTGTAGTGTTTTTTTCCTCTTTTCTTATAACCTAATGTCCTGCAGAAAGCCTGAACTGGGAGTTATTCCTGTTTACCAGGACAACTACATCAAGTATTAAACTTCTTCATTTTGCCTAGCATTTTAAACTCTTTGAGTACAGGCTTTTAGAATTTTTCCTAGCTGGTTGCACATTCTCTCTTAAAAGTCTTCGAATGTAACAGAAACTATAAAAAACACAAACAGGACAAAAGATAAAGATGTTTTTTCACATTTTACAAAGACATTTACAAGATACAGAACACAAAATGATGAGACAGAAAAAGTGCACACAATTTTTTAATTGTAATTGAAAGTACCTTCTTCAGGCCAGTTTTGGGACTTAACCTGGATTTTTATGTAACATAATTGGAAAGCTCTATCTTTTAGTCACCTTTTCCACTCATATATGGAATGCTACACCTGTTTCCAGGACAATAAAATTCTCCTGACAGGGTATTAATTTTCCAGCAGGCTATTTCCCTGGTCTCATGCCAAAAGAAATTTTTACAAGGGGAAATACCAGAGAGGAACCCATAATTCTTCTCCTAGGGGAAAATTAATCTTAGATAACCCCACTACCTGGGGCAAACCCAATCTAACCCTATACTTCC
This sequence comes from Trichosurus vulpecula, assembly GCF_011100635.1. NCBI lineage: Eukaryota > Metazoa > Chordata > Mammalia > Diprotodontia > Phalangeridae > Trichosurus > Trichosurus vulpecula. Next base: position 12,491,581 of record NC_050580.1, on the reverse strand, counting down.
CCAATCCATGAGTCAAACCTAAATTTAAATCTCCTGTGAAAACTGAATCTATCCATGAACTTCCCCAATCCCTGAGGTGGGTCCAAACCTAAACTGGGGTAAACTTAATCTAAACCTAAAGCACCCCAATGCCTGGGGAGAACCAAATTTAACCATAAATTTCCCCAAATCCCTGGGGTAAACCTAAAAATTCCAGGGGAAAATCAGTCCCCAAGTCCCCTCTTTTTCTTAGGAGCAGGCCTCTCACCTGGGACATTAAAATCCAAACCCAAACTTAACCAATCCCTGGGGCAGAACTGATACCCAAAATCACCTTACTCCTTGGGGAAAACCAACAACTGGATCCAAACTTAAATAAACCTAACATTTCTCCAATCCCTGCACCACTGAAAAAAAATAAAAATAAAACCCTAATTTTTACCTGTGCCCAGAAGAAAAAGTTATCAAGAGCCTGTAGCTCAGTCATTTATGTCACGTCTGACTCTTTGTGACCCTATTTTGGATTTCCTTGGCAGAGATACGGGAATAGTTTGCCATTTCCTTCAGCTCATTTTGCAGATGAGGAAACTGAGGCAAACAGGGTTAAGTGTCTTGGCCACAGTCACATAGCTAGTGTCTGCAACCTGATTTGAACTCAGAAAGATGAGTCTTCCTGACTTCAGTCCTAGCATTTTATCCATTGTGCAACTTAGTTGTCTATTTGGATTATGTTATCCAAGACAATTTGGGAGTTGTCCTGTGGGTAAAAGCTGAGAATACAAGGAGTTTTGTTTCAGGGGCCCAGGGCAAAGAGATGGTTAAATAGAAGAGGATCATGCGAAAGGGAACATAAATCCATTTCTTGTGTCTTGAGAAGCAGAAGAACGAGTTTCCATCCTCTGCTGGTGTGTACATGTGACCTCCTGCAGGAGTATTTAGAGCGTCCGATCTGAAGTGTCATCACTGAGGACCCTTCAGGTTGTTCAGGTCAGAAGAACTTTGGAGAAATGAATTCCTCTCTCTGAGATGCACTGATCTCTGTTCCTTTAAGCCTCTCTCTTATCTCTTCCCTCAGGTCCTCGCTTCTACCCTTTGGTATATTTTGCTCCTTTGAGCCCAAGCATTTTCCATTTTAAAGTCATCAGAGGCTCCCAAGGACCTGCTGAGGAGACTCAAGCTGGAAATTCCACTCTTTCTACAGCACAGGAGTTCTACTAAGGTAAGCTCCCAAACACTGTGAATGCTCCATAGGGCTCTATCAGGACATTTTAGTCCTTTAGGTAGTACAGAAAAAATGCAATAATAAATCAATGCTTGTTTCTATAGATTGCATGACATACATCAGTGTGCTATCCAGAAAAAAATAAACCTCCAAAAACTGAACTGAAATTAGGTTCCAAAAGATTAAAAAGATGAAAGGAATATAGACAACAAAAGGATGTTTAAAACTGGAGGCACTGTGGAAAAGGGGAGGGATAGCTGGCTTTGTAATCAGAGGATGTGGGTTCTGGCACTGTCTATGTGATCTTGGGCAAACGATTTAATTTCCATGAACCTCATTTTTCTTATATGGAAAATGGGACTGGATGAGTTTTGAGATCCGTTCTAGGTCTAGAGCTATGGTGCTAAGATCCCATGACATGACACTCTGCTACTGAGTAGGTCAGTATGCTTGGCCCAGTCACTGGACTTCTCTAGTCACTAACTTTTTCATCTATAAAATGGGGTGGATGGATTAGGTGATTCAATTCCATAAACATTATTTGAGGGGAGATGCTGGGGCTGGACATGAAGATCAGGAGACACTCACACAGAGAATTAAAGCTATTTGGGCCAATGAGGTTGTGAAGAAAGTATGTAGAGAGAGAAGAGAAAAGAGCCTAGGATTGACCCTTGGGGAATACCCAGAGTTAAGGTCTGTTATGGATATTATCCATCCCCCAGCCCAGTTTTTCTTCCAAACTTTGCTTTCTCTAAAGCACCAATATCCTGCTGGTCTCCCTGGATTGGAGGTCAGCAGGATCCCGGACTTCCCATTTTCCCTTATTCCATACAGCCAAGGAGCTGCCAGATCTTGTCATTTCTACCTTTACTGCTTCTTTGTCACCTTGTCCCTTCTCTCCACTCACAGCTCCCTATTCATTAGGCTTGTCCTCACCTGCCACCTGGGTTATTGCAACAGCTCCTGATTGTTCTCCCTGCCTCGAGCCCTGCCCCATTGCAGGACAGTCTACAGATTGCTGCCAATGTCATTGCCTTTAAATACAGATCATACTCAATTAACTTCCTTAAGGAAAGTGAAAACTCTTCTTTAAGACTTTTAGTGCTTAACAGCCTGATAGCAAGCTAAGGTTTTCTTTGCCTATGTGGCTATTGAACCCCCTTGTCCCCCCATGCCTTCCCTCAGCACACACACCACACACACACACACACACACACACACACACACACACACACACACACACATAAAGAGAGAGAGAAAGAGAGAGAGAGAGAGAGAGAGAGAGAGAGAGAGAGAGAGAGAGAGAGAGAGAGAGAGGCAGTCTCCCCAAGAGGATATAGGACCTTTGAAGGCAAGGGTTTGTTTCATTTTTTGTATGTGTAGCCCTACACTCTAGCAATAGTCTTGTCATATAGTAGGTGCTTAATAGATCCTTGTTGATTGAGGATGGATTCCATTATTGTCAAACTCACATTTATACCTGACCTTTTGCTCTCATACTTCTTCCATCTTCTCACAATCACAGAAACCTTGCTTCCCCAGAATGTGCTCCATCCTTGGTTATGGGGACATAGAGCAAATGTACACCTTCTCTCTCCAGCTCCCTTTACCTCTCAGTTTCTCTCAATTGGTCTGTCTATCACCTACCCCAACACTTATACTGGGCCTGGAGGAGCAGTGGCCATCCTCCTTGCTCTTTATAGCCATATCTGGACCATCTTGTACATCTACATCTGCTTCTATTCCTCTATTCATTCTTAGAAGCCTTCTTTTCCTGGCCTCCAGGTCATTTCCCCTCCCTTCTCAAGGCATTCAGTGCCTGGCTTTTTTGATGCCCCCCGCCAACACCATAGGATGCAGGTATCTCAGTTCAACCACTTCTTCAATTCTCAAAAGCTGCACCTCATTTTCATTCTCTTTCCCCTCAAACCAGCACTAATGTGTATTGGACTGAGGAGTGTTCGGAAAACCACCTGAGTTGTCTGCCTTGAGTGTTGAAAGTCAAATTTGAGGAGGTAGAAGTACTGCAATTACAGTCAAATGACCTGGCTTTGAATCCTGGTTTCAGCCATTTTCTATTTCTGTGATTTTGGGGAAGTCTGTCTCTATAAGCCTCGGTTTCCACATCCGTCCACTGGTGAGGTAGAAAGAAATGTCTTCTAAGGTCCATTCTACATCTAAGACTGCAATCTGAAGAACTTATTCTGATTTTCTATTACTGATTTGCACTTTTCAATCTGTGGTTCTAGGACCATTGGCCTTAGCAGAACTCAGACGGTGCCACTAATTCCCATGTTACAGGTGGAAACAAAATGTGCAGACTTGTTGTGGCAGTGTTTATGATCCAGGCACTGAGAGCAGGATGTATTTTACAAGATATTGACAGACCTGAGAATCCTGAAGTTGAAATGAATGTTGTAAGTTTTATTCTTATTGGGAAAAATCATACTCAAATCATTGGTTTCTCTAAGATTCCAAGTGTTTAAAAGTCTTTGGAGTCTGAGTAATAATACTGTAGGGAAGTCACATGTTTATTTAGGAAATGATGTATCAGAATCATGACCATAAAAATGGTTGTCTCAATACCGTGAACTAAATGCACTATTTTTTCCCAACCAGAGCCAGATCATTCTTCACTGGCAATACCCAGTTGAAGAGTATGAAGTTGAGACAGAAGATTCATATATCCTCACCCTTGTAAGGATTTCCCATGGAAGAATGGGCAATGATGTACCAGGTATTTGTCAAGTCAAGGAGACCCAGGTTTTGAGTAGAAGGATGTGGGTTTCAATTCTAGTCCTGTTCTTTACTAGTGCCTTGAGAAAACCACTTTTCTCAGAGCCTCTGTCTTCTCTTTTCAATGGAAAAGTCATGCTGAAGAATAATCTAAGGTCCCTCCCATTTCTAACAGTCTTCATTCCAATATCAAGAAATTTTTCGCAGCTAAAGGCATTATCTTTCCTTCAAGGAACCCAAGTCAGGAGAAGGATTTTGAAGACAACTAAAGCATGGAAAAGGTTAGAAACCTCATTTTCAGAGAGAATCAGATTAACCAATCTCTGTGGCATCCTGGTCACAGAAGGACCTGACAATGAGATTCAAGGCAATGCATGGTTGGTGGCTACCCAAAGTGTAGGGTCTGCTGATTCTCCAGGTGCTTCTCACTTCTCTTGGTAAGAATGGCTGACAAGTCTTTTCTGCTGACAATAGTTTGGTCTTGCCTCTGTCTCTTTGGGAGCATATCTTCAATTTCTTTGATAGCCTAGAGCACCCAGCTTAGAGCCAGACCCCTGACTCAATACTCAGCAGACACTCATGGAAAGACCATTGACAACTGAGCTGGTCCAAGTTGAGTAACTCATTTCACCCAGACTGTCTCTCCTGCATTTCTTCAGTCTCCTGTTTCCCTGAAGGCTGTGGTCTGTGACCAAGTGGATACCCTTCTAGGCAGAAAGAATTCTGTCCTACAGCCAACAGAAATCAATAGCCCTTCTAGGCCCAGATTCAGTAAGAGCATGATGGGTGGGTGGCATTAAATCAGCCCTTTCCATTCTCTATGCCTTACTTTCCTTGACTATACAATGGGAGTGATTAGATGGTGCATGGGGCTAAATGGACTGTGAGTTAGGATAGATCTGAATTTGAATCCTACTTCACATATTTAATAACTGTATAATCCTGGTCAAATCATTTAATCTCTTCCAGTTCCAGTTTACTCATCTACACAATGGGGTAATAAGAGTACCTACATTAGAGGATCATGAGAATCAAACCAGACAAATATACAAATTGTTTTTAGTATTATTTACATTAAGCTAGTCTCCAAAGCTGCTTCATCTCTGCATGTAGAGGCTCTTGTTTTATTGGGTTTTTAATTCTGGCATGGCTAGAATTTGAGAGGAAAATCTCATTGGTCACTCCACTCACTTGAGAATGTGGCAGTGCCTACCTGAGCAGTTACTGATTTATGCGTGCCCACTTCTGCGTAAGCTGAGTACACCCCAATATCCTTCATTCCTATGGGAAGATTGGATTATATGGCGATAACCATCAGACTATCTTTCTGAAGTTGAGTCTGGAAGTGCAGAGCTCAGGAAACGTTCTTTTAAACAAAATGTCAGCCTTTTCTTCTGATGCCTGGGATATACCCAACTCATAGGTCTGGTGATCTGTACCCTTTGTTAGGAATCCAAACTCCATAGGTTCAAGGGTATTTTTTTCAAATTTTAAGATTTTATTTTTTCCAATTTATGTATAAAAAGCATTTTAACTTTTTTTTTCAAATTTTGTGTTCTAAATTCTCTCCCTTTCTCCCTTCCCCACCCCCCATCCTCATTGAGAAGGCAAACGATTTGACATCTTTTATTCATGTGTACTCAGGGAAAACACATTTCCATATGTCATTCTGTGAAAGAAAACACAGACAAAAAACCCAAGAAAAACAAAGAAAGTAAGGAAATAATGTCTTCAATCTACATTCAGGTTCCACTAGTTCTTCATCTGAAGATGAACAGCACCTTTCATCAGAAGTCCTACAGAACTGTCTTGGATCACTGTATTGCTGAGAACAGCTGAAGTTATTCATAGTAGATCAGCAAACAAAATTGCTGTTGCTGTGTGCAGTGTTCTCCTGGTTCTGCTCATTTCAATTTACATCAGTTCAGATAAATCTTTCTATGTTGTCCTGAGAACATCCTACTCATCACTTGTTAAAATGCAATAGTATTTCATCACTATCATTTATAATAACTTGTGCAGCCATTCCCAAATTGTTGGACATCCCCTCAATTACAATTCTTTGTCACCACATAAAAAGCTGCTATAGATATTTTTGTACACATAGGTCCTTTTCTTTTTTAATCTTTTCATGATACAGATCTAGTAGTGGTATTGCTTGGTCAAAGGACGGTTTTATGGCCTTTTGGGTATAGTTTCCAAGGCAAGATTTTCCATGTCAATGTGGCCAAATTTCATTGTGAGTATTTACCTTCTGTCCCTTTCAGCTCAGCGGCCTGTCGTGTTTTTGCAGCATGGTTTGTTCGCAACTTCTGTAGTCTGGGTGTCCAACCTACCCAACAACAGCTTGGGCTTCATTCTAGCAGATGCAGGTTTTGATGTGTGGATGGGAAACAGTAGGGGGTGTACCTATTCCCTGAAACATGCCTTTTTGTCAACAAATTCCACCGAGTACTGGGCTTTCAGGTAGGCAAAGTGGGTTTCATGGGCCTTTGAGTTTTCAATTAAGCAGTAGCAAAGAATGAAATTTCATCTTTGTTTAGTTTCACTCATGATAATTCTTTCAAAGAATTGCTTTGAAAAATCACCCAATCTTGATGACATTCTATCTTGTTGCCTGCTTTTCTGTGACACCTTGCCTTTATTTCAAATGAACATCTAGATTAATGGCAAAAACTTTAAGAGAAATGGATCCCTGCAGCTTTATATTGACTTAGAAAACAACAAGTTAACATTATCCATGTTTCATTGTGTTTTTATTTGTTTTAGTAGCTGCTTTGGGGAGGTTTTCTAGCATAAGTCTGATACATCTGTTAGACCACCAGACACAGAGAAGTTTGAAGAACAGGAATAAGAATTTCATTCTCTATTCATGTAAGGCAAGAAGGATGTGTAGTTAGTCATATATTGACATCATAGCCCTGATGTCAATCTGACTTTGTTGTTGTTGTCTTTTGGCAGTTTTGATGAATTGGCTAGATACGACCTTCCAGCCTCAATTGACTACATTGTGAAAAAAACTGGGCAGAAGATATACTATGTGGGCCATTCCCAGGGCACCCTTATTGGTATGCTCAGACTGACTGGAATCTGAGACCTTCAACCTTGTCTCTCCATGAAGTTCAAGCTTTTTTTGTTGTGTGAATGAGTACAACACCTGTAAATGGGTCCTGTCAGTGAGCTTAGAGAAGAGAATATAAAGGAGGGTGGAAGCTGCAGGCAATAGGAGGAGGGATAGGTCACACTGATTGTCTTCAGGTTTCTGGAGGGTTTGGTGCAAAAGAGGACAGATTTATTCAGCTTGGTCTCAGGGGTGGAGGAAGGATCAAAGCGTAGAAATCATAGAAAAGTAAAATTTGAGTGACTTAGGAAATTGTCCTAACCAAGGCACCTCTCTGCAGGGGGGATGGACTGAGGCAGGAGGTAGCAAATTTCCCTACACTGTAGACCTTCAAGTGGAAGACAGATGACCGATTTTCCAGGTCACACTTGTGTTTTCTGAGGTTTAGTAAAACACGTCCAATACCTTTTCTAGGGCAGCTAGTTGGTGCAGTGTATAGAGTGTGCTGCATGGAGGCAGGAAGACTCACCTTCGTGAGTTCAAATTGGCCTTGGACACTTATTAGATGTGTGACCCTAGATAAGGCAGTTAACCCTGTTTGCCTCAGTCTCCTCATCTGTAAAATGGACTGAAGGAGTAAAAGGCAAATGGATCCAGTATCTTTGCCATGAAAACCCATAATGGGGCACAAAGTCAGCCATGATTGAAAAATGACTAAACAACAACAATCTCCTTTCTATATGTAAGCCATTCATGTGCTTGAACGCTTCCATCATGTCTTCCCTAAGTTTTCTCCCAGCTGATTGCCTCCTTCCACTCTTCACGAAGGATCCTTTCAAGGCCCTTTGCCATCCTGGTCAACCTCAGCTGGGTGCTCATAAGCTTATGCATTCCCTTCCCATGATGTGGTATCCCAAACGAAGACATGACTCCAGGTGTAGTCTGAAAAGGGCAGAGAAGTCTGTGGTTATTTTATTCCTAGTGTCTGATTCTAAGTCTTTCAATGCATTCTAAGATTGCATTATTGTTATTAGCTTTTGTTTCTTTCCTGCTGGCCAGGACAAAATGTTGCTTCCCATTGAGTTTTTATTCCACTACAATTCTCAGATTTTTTTACACTGAGTTATACGTCCCCTACATTGTACTTATGGACTTTTATTTTTTGAGCCAAAATCACCAGTTACTTATTGTCTTCAAAATGGGCCAGTTCAATGACCATTTCTCAGTCCTTCTCTTCTTGATTTCTTTTTGGTCCCTCTTTATTCTGTCCTCCTAGCTTTTTCACTGCTTCTTTATCTCCTGTGATGGATTTTCACCCATATTAAAGCCCCTAAATATGGATGTTCCCCAAACTCCTTATGTTTTCTTTTCTCTCTTCCCTCTCATTTTGTGATTTTATCAGCTGCCATGGACTAAGATATGTCTCTCCCAGATATGTCTCTCTAGCCTTTGTCTTTCTCCTGATTGCAGGTCTAATATCACCATGCTCATTGGATTGTTCATCCTAGGGGTCCTATAGGCATCTCCCAGTCAATGTGAATGAAATGGAACTCCTCATCTCTTGCCCCAGACAAACCCCTCTTCTGAGCCTCCCAATTTCTGTCAAAGATGCCACCATTTTTCCAGAGTTCCAAAGCCATGAAAATGTCACTGTCATACTCTACTCTTCACTCTCCATTAATCCACATATGCCAACAATCTCCAACTCTTGTTTCTACCTTCACATCATGTCTCTCATGAATGCTGTTCTCTGGACTTGCCCACTCCACTACCTTAATTCAGACTCTTATCAATTCTTGCCTACACTATTGCAACTTCTGATGTTTCTCCTCATCCATGGTCTGTCCCCTCACCAACCCATCCTCTACATAGTGACCAAAGAGATTGACTAAAGCATACTTCTTACTCTATTCCATCCCATTCTAGCTTCCAGTGTTATCTTTTATGTTGATTTGTCATACTCTATGAGTGTTTTGTCTATACTTATATGTAGGTGTGTTACCTTCCCCCATTAGAAGATGTGGCCTGTTTCATTTTTGTCTGTATGCCCAGTACCCATTCCAATGCTTGGCTCATACTGATTAAATGCTTCTTGATTGATCAGTGACATTCTTTTGATTGAGCCATTAAACCAGTCATAAATGACCATAACTTTATATTTCTGTAGCTCATAACTCCCTTTATCTTCTACAAGAATAATTCAGCTTGGTCAAACACTTTTTGTAAAAGATTTATAGGCCTGGAATGCAGTCTGACAGAAATCAAGCTTAGAGCAACATCTTACATCACACTCCATAATATGTTATATACAGATACGTGATCTCCATATTAAAGATCTGAACATGAAAAAATTAGACGAGAAACAGATCATGTACCTGTCAAAGCTATGGATAGAAGATATACTTGTAACCAAACAAGGGATAAAGATAATTACAGAAGATCAATTTGATAACTGATTATATGAAACAGATAAGATTAATTCATGTAGGATAAGAAGGAAAGTGGATGGAAGGTGAAACAACACTTTGTATCAAATTTGTCTGATAAAGGTTTCACAACAAATATTCATACATACATACATACATATATGCATACATACATACATGTTTGTATATATATGAACATACATATATGCCATTCCTCAGTAAATAAATAGTCAAAGATATGAATAGACAGTTCTGAAAAGAATTGTATTTGATAATCACTTTAAAATAGCCCAAATCACTAATAATCAAATTATAAATCAAAACAATTCTGCAAATTGGCACACATGTCAAAAATCACAGGAAGATCTATATAGGCAATATTTCCAGAATTTCTCTGATTTGCCAGTCTAGGGACCCTAAGATAAAATTTAAATCATTACGGTGAGTCATTAGAATAATATCCTTGATAGCATTTATTTCAATTGAGAAGAGAGCGAATTAAAAAATGTCTAACCCCAACCACAAAGGCGGCCATCTCTTCCTGAGTTAAGAAGGAACTGGTGCAGTGGACAGAACACCAGCCCTGGAGTCCGGAGGACCTGAGTTCAAATCTAGCCTCAGACCCTTACTAGCTTGAATGATCCTGGACAAGTCACTTAACCCTATCAGCCTCAGTCTCTTCATCTGTAAAATGAACTGAAAAAGGAAGTACAAAACCACTTTCTTTGCCAAGAAAAGTCCAGATAGGGTCACAGATATAACTGAAAGAACTCAACATCAACAATATCAGGATTCTATCCATTGCACCACCCAGATGCCTTCCAATTCTTTTCAGCTAATATTTTCCTTTTAAAATACTCCAAGGTTCCTATAAAAATCTTAATTTATGCTCTTTATATTAAGTTGACTGAATTGACCAGACCTTTGTTTACATAGGCATAAACTAAGGTCCAGTGAGTTGAAAAGCATCCAGAAAATACATTCAGTGAGAAACCTGCTGCTCGTGTTCCAGATGGTGGTGCAGGGTGGCTGAGACTAGATGACCCCTGAGGTCCAACTTAGAGATTCTTGAACTCAGTTATTTTCCCTTTCAGCATGGTAGTAGGATTTCTAGGGTTCCTGTCCAAGGTACTGAACAATTCCCTCTGGTTCCCAGACTCACAGGGTCCTTAGTCAGAATTAGAGTGCCCTTCAGCATTCACCTAGTTTAAACAATTATCCTGTTGTCTTTCAGGTTTCCTAGCATTCTCCACCTTACCCAAGCTGGCTCAGGAAGTCAAAGCTTTTTTTGCTTTAGCTCCTGTCTTTTACATTCGGCACATTAAAAGCCCCCCAGCACTACTGCTTTTGCAGGTGCCCGAGTCATCGCTAAAGGTATGTAATTTCTTTGCAATCTGGAAGTGAATAGCAGATCAGTGGATAAGTAGAGAATAGGCAGTGGTGATATCTGTGTGGCTCCCAGAATCACTGAACTTAAACATAGCTTCACTGGAAGCCCATTTCCCTAGAAATGGAGGGAAAAGGCATTCCTTTTACCCATAAGAATCTAGATCCATTCTACTATCCCAGAATGAAAGAAATCTCAAAGTCAGGAGGAACTTTAGGGTTAAACTTGTCTGATTCATTCCTTTATACAGGCTCTGAGGCTCAGTACTTGTATAAATTTGGATCTGTCATTCTTCCTCTCTGAGCTTTAGTTTCCTACTCTGTAAAATGGGAAAACTGGACTGGAGCAATCTGTTAGGGCCAGGTGAAGATAAGATCTAAATAATGATTCACTTTGTTAAAATAGAAATGTCAAATCTTTCCCTCTTTACTTCACCTAATTATAGAATAGTCAGTTTGAGCTCCAGCTGTTCTTCATATCTGAACTGTGCTTCCTCTTCAATTCTCCCTCTTAGAAATCTGTGTTTCCTTCAAACCCTGCTGCTGACATGAGGCCTGGTTCCCTCAGCCTCATGAGTCTCCTCACTCTCCTATGACCTTATATCCATTTTTTATATTTATTGTATCTACTTTCTATTTGTAGCTATAGAGAAGGTGGCCCAGTGGAGAGACAGAGCTGGCCTTCAAACCAGGAAGTCTTAGGTTCATCTCCTGTCTATATCACATACTGCCTGGGGGATATTGGGCAAGTCAGTGATGCACTCAGAGATTTGGGCAGCACTCCAGTACTGTAAGCTTCAGAACAGTGCCAGCCTCCATCGGTAGAAAGTTTCCTGCTCCAGGGAGTTGCCAGAGCAATGAGAACATGAGCTCAGTCCTGGATGCTATCCTTTATGCAAACATGTTTTGTACATTTTGTATGTGTGCACACTGTCTTCCCTTATAGTCAGCAATCATTTATTAGGTACTTCCATGTGCCAGGCACTGTGCTAAACACTGGGGATACAAATACAAAAGAGAAAGGCAGTCCTTTTTCTCAGGGATCTTACAGGATAACAGGGGAAGAGAATGAATAAAAGAAAACTGAAAGGCAGAGGATGGTACCCCCTCCCCCTATGGCAGGGTGTGGTGGAAAAATCAGAGAAGTCCAAAATGGGTTCAACCTAGAGGAAAGCTAAGAGCTGTCTGAGGAGATGTCTTTCCAGTCCCCCCCCCCACCCTAAATGGAGGAGTTTATGGCTCCACCCTACAGTCAGAGGGTCAGAGGGCGCTAATGAGTTGAGAATACCAGAGCTGACTGGATCTGTCCAGATGATAAGATTTCCCAAGGATGAGTCTGCAGGGGCATGATGGGGAATTCACAGCAGTCCATGGTGAGTGTTGCTGTTGCTGAGGTGTTTAAGTCGTGTCTGACTCTTTGTGATCCTATTTGGGATTTTCTTGCAAACATACTGGAGCAGTTGGCTATTTCCTTCTCTAGCTCATTTTATAGATGAGGAAACTGAGGCAAACAGGATTAAGTGACTTGCCCAGGGCCACACTGCTACTAAGTGTTGGAGGCTGGATTTGAACTCAGGTCTTCCTGACTCTAAGCTTGGAACTGTGCACACGGTGCCACCTAACTGTTCCCCAAATGAATGTAGCCAATAGGAAATGAGATGTTCAAATGACACCAACCAAATATTGAAGGGCCTGGGAATCAGGTCATGTGAGTAAGAGTTAAAGGACTGAGATTATTTGTCTTGGAGAAGAGAAGAGTCAGTATGTAGGGGGAGTATGATAGCTCTCGTTAAATATCAGAAATTCTGTCATTTGGAAGGAAGATTAGATTTATTCTTCTTGACACCATGAGGCAAAAGATGAATTGGTAGGAAGAGCAGCATGGTGTAATAGAGAGGTAATAGGGAACTACTGATGAAAATAACACCCAGCATTTAGTGACGTTTGCAAAGCACTTTATAGATATCATGTCATTTGATCCTCACAAGAGCCCTGAGAGGTGGTGATATTGTTATCTTCTTCTTGGAAACTGAGGCTAAGAAAGGTAAAAGACCGACTCAGGTTAACCCAGGCTTTAACCCAGAGCTTCCACCAGAGCTTAAATACCAGCCCAGGGTCACAGATCTAGTACCTGAGGCAGGGGTCAAGTTTAGTCCTTCCTGATTCCAAATCCAGCATTCCACCTAAGATTGCACCCCGAGGGGCCATATAGATGGAGCTCTGGGTTTGAAGTCAGGACACTTGTTAGCTGTGTATCCTTGGGTTACTTAACATTTTTTATATGCCTCAGTTTCTTCATCTGTGAAATGTGCACAGTAATAGCACTAATCTCTCAGGGTTGTAAGGATCGTATGAGATAATATTTGTAAAGAGTGCTTAGCATAGCGCCTGGCACAGAGAAGACGCTTTCCTTAATGGTTATTCTTTTATTGGTGTCCCCCATACTTGAGGCCTTTGGGACGTGGCTGGACGGCCACTTTGGAGGGACATTGTCAGGGGCTTTTTAGCCTCTCTTAGTTACTGCTTAACTCAGTGATTCTGAGTCTCCGATCTCACGGGCCACAATGCTCAGGGTCCTACACGTTATGTCTCTTACCAGTGCAAGCAAGAATGGCAGCAGTGGGCATGGTGTGCTGTATGATAGTGGGGCTGGGGAACTGTGCTTTGTTGCATTGGACTATCTGAATTTCAGTGACTGCCCCATTTTGTGTCTGTTTGAGTTTTTTCACAGCTTTTACTGGGTGACAAGGACTTTCTGACCAAGACTGCCCTCAAGAAGGTTCTGGCTGATAAAGCATGTGAGAATGAAGTAACTGATGTCTTCTGTGCCCAAACCATCTTCAGTTTGTCTGGATTTGATCCAGAAAACTTAAACATGGTATGAGTACTTTCTTTTCCTTTTCTCGGCTATTAGTAACCTGTTACAGTTGACATGAGAGCAATGCAAAGTCATTTGGGTTTTCTTTTCAAAATGCCAACCAATCCGGGAGCTCTAAGATTACCTGTTTTTTTGAGGGGGGATGGCAGGACAATTGGGATTAAGTGACTTGCCCAAGGTCACACAGCTAGCAAGTGTGTCAAGTGTCTGAGGCCAGATTTGAACTCCTCCTGACTCCAGGGTTGGTGCTCTACTCACTGCGCCACCTAGCTGCCCTAGATCACCTGTTTTGTAGGCCACAGGCAACTCCAGAAACTTTTGTCCACTAAATGGTTAAACCTAGATTGGTGCACAACACTTACTTTTCATTCGTGATCTCTCTTAGTCTATACCTTATATCTTCTAAAACTAAATAATAACAGCCAGTAATATGTGTAGTACTGGAATAACTCATACCTCTGATGCTGTAAGGCCACTAGTGTCTTCTACTGATACCATCCCTCTGTCCTTTGCTTTTTTCTGCATGCCATCTGCACTCTCTGTTGAACATCATGTTATCACTTCTGGGTGTTTTCTGCAAGTCCACTGCATGGCCACTGAGTTTCCATGACTTGCCATCCATTTAAGCTTCATGTCTTGCACCTACTGCCTAATCTGGCTTCCATCTTCTAGGATGCAGTAACCAGCTTCCAAACTATAAGCAGTCACACCCAACTAAGGTGGAGTCAAACAAAAACCAGGCACAGTATCCTCAAAGTAAGATTCCTTTTATTAAATAACTGATGTCTGGGTTGGATTGAAGTACATTGTCCTGGGTTATTAATTCTCGTAATTCTAATCCCTTACGAGCATCTTAAGCTGCCAAAACCTATTCCTTGGGCCTGTATGGATGAACCCTCACTAACTGAGGTGGACACTAGGCTCCAAGAGGCACTTACTGGCCTCTATCCTTCTGGCATGGGATGCAAAAGAACTTGAGTGAGAAGAAGGCAAGGCAAAGTCAGTGCCCTCTACCTCCCTGTCCTGCCTCCAAGCATTATGTACTGGAGGCAATAGCAGAAACTCAAACCCAGAGCAAACTACACCTGGTTTTGATGCTGCATTTTGGCTAGTGAATAACCTCCTTGGGTTTACTTACCTATGCCTTGAAACGAATTCCATTAAAATGACAAGGGACCCGTAGCAGGAGATGTTCCTACTAAGGGACCTTACCCCCCACCATGCTCATTCTAAAGGTGGAGAGTGAGGAATTGGGTGTTCAACTAAAGGGAAGAGGTATCTGGAGGAAGTATAACCCACAATCATATTGCATTTGAATGTTGACCAGGTGAAATTCTGATTTCAGGGCTAAAATGACAAATGCAGTGAGTTTTCTACTATCCCACACTATCTCTTCAAGAGAAGGGATCTGCTGAAATGTGTCCTTAGTGGCATCTTCTCTGATTCTTTTTTTATTGCCTCCCCATTTCACCACCTATTTGTTGGAAATGGTCAATTGACTCTCTTTTTCTAAATGGCATCTTATTTACTTGATCCCATTTGGCTTACACTGTGCTGTTTCAGGTGACATTAATGAGCTGCATGACTCTGGACAAGTCAATGCTTCTCAGTGCTCTAGGAAACTCTCCAAGACTATGAATTGCTGAAGAGGTGCCCACTTAAATTTGTAGAGAGATTTCCTCATCCAGGAGATCCATAAAACAATCAAATCCTGGGTCTTCTCCCTATCTTCTACATTGTGTATGAAGGAGCATCTAGAGACCTCACCATGCACAGAGAATGCTTTTTGGATTGGAACTGTGCTCAGGACTTGCTGAGGATCATCGAACAAACGATCCACCTTTTTATGTATGACTTTCAAAGAATCTTGTTTGTTTTTTATATGTGGATGACAAACGTCTTGTTGGAAGAGACCCTTTAAGGTAGAGGCCCCTTGGGAGGCTAGGGCTAGATTTCAGGGAGTCAATGGGATGGGAAAACCTGCATCTTTATTTTTCACTAACCTTAGGTTTCCTTATAATCCTATGGGCTTTATTCTATGCAGTAAAAACACAGTTCTGAGGAGGGATTCCTTGGCTTCACCAGATGGCCCAAGAGGCCTGTGAAGCAAAAAAAGTCTAAGAACTCGTGCTTTAAGTCAATCTTTTATTCTCCCATGAAAGAGCTTTTTTATACACAACAAACCTAAACAAGTAAATTCTGTTTCCTCTATATGTTGTAATTGGTTTTATACAATGATGTTTTCTGCTGTTGAATACCACTTATAAAAAGTCTGTTCCCTTCTACTGCTCTCAGCAAGTGGGGGTGCTATTTGCTGAGGGTTTTGTATATATGTGAAAACACAGATATGTGTTGGGCATAATTTCTTGATTGGCTCTTTTTGTAATATGCTTTGGAATTCTTTCCACGCCTTTATTATTTTCCCATCACCCATGTCCCTTAGGGCCTGATTCCTTAGTGCCTCCTAAAGCCCTTGGTCCCTTCCCATACTTACCCCTGTGTACCAGAAGAAAATAGTCTGTGCTTTTTCATTCTTCTTTTCTTCAGGGCTATTTCTGATTGCTCTGGAAATCTTTTTTTCTTGGTTTTGTGGATTGCTATGGCCACAGAATTTGTGACCAAATGGCTGGCCAAATGATGGTGAGCCTCTCTAGGCTTAGCCAGGATGGTCCTCAGAGAGAAGCCCAGCTTCTTGCCAGTACTGGTCTGGAGACCTTTCCAGCATGCCAGAATCTGCCCAACATTGAGCTCTACTGATGAGCTTTCAAGAGCCCAAGATCATTCTGTCATGAGCCCTCAGAGCAGGCTTTCTACAGAAAATAAGTTATTGGTTTTTTTTCTCTTTAGAGTCGAATTGATGTATATGCAGCACACAACACAGAGGGAACATCTGTCCAAAATGGTCTTCATTTCTACCAGGTACCATTTTTTCAGTACTCCTACATTCTATAATTCAAAACCTTTTTCCATCCTTCCATCCTCCCTTTGAAACACTTCCACAGTTTGGAAAAACAACCGAGTCACCAAGTCTTGGGCCCTACAAGTGTCTCCTGGGCCTGATTGGAGGCCTAAGCTTTCTGCAGGTGGCTCTCAGGGAAAGTGCAGTGTGGTTGGTCCCCTGTGCTTGGTGCCAGCTTTCTCCTCAAATCTACTTGGCTAGACTTTTCTGAGTACGAAAACAATCTTGTTGTGACTTGTTTCTCTTGGATTTTCATCTTTTATACCTAGAGGATAGTTCACATTTTCAGCACACCTCAGGGATCTTGTGACAGAAGCTATTCCAGGGACAGGAATAGGCTGGGTGATAGTTACTAAAATATCCCAGGAGAAGCACTAATTCCCCCTTCCACCCAGCCCTGGCCTCCATGTCTTCTCCACATCACCAGGAAGCTATCTGTCCCCTCTGCAGGTACTCTGAGCTAGAATTGAATCTCAAAGGAAAGTCTGCCCAGTTTAGAGCTGCCCAGGGAAAATTCCATTTTTACATTTCACCTGCCCCTTCCATGCCATACAAGTGCAGCTCTTGCTTCCTAGAGATGACCTAAACTCCAAGGTGTCCTCAGGAAAGGATCAAAAGGCCAGCGGTCATGGGAGGGTCCCTGAGTGCCAGGCACCCTGGCTTGTCTTTCTCAGGTAATACAATCTTAGCTTTCTCAGTGCACCATGTAAGCCCAAAGGGGCTTAAAGATCGCCCCCACCCTGTCATCATTTCTCCACTCCAGTCTATAACATGGTCTTGATAAAATTAAAAGACATATTCCCCTATTTACTATTTTCATTTGAGGGGGAATAATATGTTCATTTTCATTTAGCCAGGTTGGACAGTGGATTTTTAATCTGTGGGACTCAAGGATGAATACTGTTTCTAATTTGTGTGTTTGTTCTTTTTGTTGTCTCAATTTTAGGTTTATCATGAAATTCAACCAATTCTCCGAGCTTATGACTGGGGGAGTCCTGAAGAGAACTTAGCCCACTATAATCAGGTGATTTTCTTTTTAAAAATGGAGCTTTTCCTTTTTAAAGAAGTAATTAATGGTGACAATCAGGAGCCTTGATTTCTAATTCTGACTCTAGGTACTAACTAGGTCTGTGACCATGGACAAGTCACTTGGCATCTCACTACCTTAGTTTCCTCAGAATGATAGAGTTGGTCCAGATCAAGGATTTTTAACCATTTTTTGTGTCATGGACTCCTTGAGAGGTTTGGGGAACCTGATGGGCTCCTTCTAAGAAGTCCTCCCTTCTGTAAAAAGGCTTTCCCAGGCCTCCTCAATCTCAGGCCCTCCGTGATATAATATGTCCATTTCTCTTGTCTCTTTGTACACAATTATTTTCTCTCTCCCATTAGAATGTGAACTTCTTGAAGCCTGGCACTGGGTTTTTGCATTTCTCTGAATCCCAGTATTTATCACAGGACCTGACATAGAGAAATGCTTAATAAATCCTTGTGGACTGACAGACAAATGCATAAAATAAGACTCCTATGTTTACAAAGGTGATTTATTATATTAAAAATAGTTATCCAAATAGTTGAAAAAATACATTCACACAACCCCAGGTTAAGAATCCCAGATGCTGATCTCTAACATTTCTTCTAGCTATAAAGCTCTATGAGTTTATATTTTAAGGAAAGCTGTCCAGCACAGAAATTACAGTGCCTGGTATATTGAATAAATACTTGATTGATTCATATCTTCTTAGTCTCTATCTAATAGGACACACTCGAGGGGACCTCATAGATTAAGAGCTATAGGAAACCTAAGAGGTTATCTAGGCCAATCTCTTCCTTTTACAGATGTAGAAACTGAGGCCCAGAGAGAGGATAAGTGATTTACCTTACTGCATAGAAGTAATAAAGAACAAAACAGGATTCAAACCCAGGTCTTCTGGCTCCAAATCCTGCCCTCTTTCTGCCACCTCACATTGTCCCCCCCCCCAATATTCTTTGGTGATGATCGTTGAAAAAGCTAGAAAACTGCCTCATATTTAGCATCTCTTAGGGTAGAAGTATCTATCTTGTTCTTATAGATGGCATGAAAACCTGGCCCAGTTCCTGGCCAAAATATAAATCCTTGAGTCCAGAAAATCCCTCCAACCATCAGTCTAGTGACCAGATCACCAAAAGGGATGCCTTATTTTTCTGGAACGTAGCTTTACTTTGATTTAGTGTGGGATGGGGCAATGGTTATCACATATTACAGAGACAGAGATGAAATTCATATATAAATTAATGAATGTATATATAACCAATATCTCATATATAAATGTGTATCATGTATATGAATATATATCACATATATTAATACATTTTTAAAAATCCATTTACGTATTTTGTTTGAATTAATGATTGCTTACCAAGAAATAATGTGTTCATCTGGCCCCACTGTAATGATTCTCTTCTTTAAAAAATATTAGTAACAATGATAAAGTTAAACCAAAGCATAGTTTTTGGCTCTGACAGTCTCATTTAGCAGAAAGGAAGAAGTGTGTAAAGCACTTTTAAAAAATCATACAAGGAATCGCCTGCCTCCAGGAGTGATAGGACATTGAATTGGGCTCTCTGGGAAGACACTTGTCCTCTTTTGTGTCCATACAGACGATTCCTCCAACCTACAATCTATCGACGATGAAAGTGCCAACTGCGCTGTGGAGTGGTCTAAGAGATTCGTTGGCTGACCCAATAGATGTCTCCAATTTGGTCCCCCAAATCCCCAAGATGATTTACCACAAGATTATCCCCACTTATGATCATTTGTCTTTTGTTTTTGGCATTAATGCACCTCAAACAGTTTACTATGAAATAATCAAAATGATCAAGGAATCCCCGTAAAGATGGTATTGATGGTGAAATCACTTCCCTTTTATGAGAGCTGAGCTCAAACTTATTTTCTTCTCTGTAATGGGTCTCTAGGAGGGATAATAGGACTGTCTTCTTCATTTAAATGCACTGATAGAAATAAACAATGTTCATCCTCACCCATGTCATTGGTCACATTCTGATTCCTAACAACAATAGTGTGTTCACAGTAGTGGGGAGCTCAAATTTCCTCAAAACTTTTATGCTATAGGAAGAATGTTCCCCAATTTCTTTGTAAAATTACCAAAATTAAGTGTTATTGATGCCACTTATTTCTATGCCATAGTCAGTTTTATGATATTCTTCCCTTTTTGGCAGAAATATTGGTGGGGTATCTCTTACTGACAAATGAACACAGTTCTCTGCTCTGGTTGTCCCCAGGCTTTCTGCTGAGGGGAAGGAGGGATCCTACATTACCATTTTCTGGTGCCATTATCATTTGTTCATTTAGTCAGAATTTAGCTTCCTTCTAAGTGGCAGCTAGGTGGTCCACTGAATAGAGCACCTGGCCTGGAGTCGGGAATACCAGAGTTCAGATCCGGAGTCAGACACTTAATAGCTGTGGGGCCATGGACAAGTCACTTAACCTGTCTGCCTCAGTTATCTCAACTCTAAAATGGGGACAATAACAACATTTACCCTACAGGATTGTTGTGAGGATCAAATGAGAATTGTAAAAGGCTTAGCACAGTGCACTGCTCACCTTGCTGTGTTAAGAGTCTTTTTTCTCCTTCACATTCTTGGCTTCGACAAATTGAAACAAAGATGCATGTGGTCTTCTGAATTTATCCAGCTCTTCTTACAGATGAGGAAACTGAGGTAAACAGGGTTATGTGACTAGTACAGGGTCACGGAGCTAGTAAGTGTCTTGAGGTCAGATTTGAACTGAGGTCATCCTGACTCCAGGCCAGGCACTCTAGCTGCCCATATGTATATATAGATTCTATATCTATAGGGTATATATGTATTACATATTTATATATCTAGAAAATAGACATTTATAAATAGACATGTCTAGATACATAACTATGTAGGCATATAATCTAGATATCTAATATATGTCTAGATACAGAGATGTACAACTATATGTTGTTAGTCATGTATCTCTGTGTCACATATAGATATATTCTATGATACATAGATAGGAAGATAGCTAATATGTTCTATTTTGCACATGGAATATTTGGAATGATTCCAGGGTATCCTGTTTAAAAGGTCTAATGGACAATTGGTGATGTGGAAGCTGAACTCAGGAAGGAGACTTATGACTACGTAGACCATAAAGCAATCACAGAGTAGAGAATTAAGGCCATGGGAACTGCTGAGCTCCCTGAGATAGAGGGTGTAGATAAGGCCTGCATAACCTGTGACCCACCAAAGGATTGCAGGCGTACCTTGAAAAATGTAGAAGAAAACATCCTCTATATTTTTCCTGGGCCATCCGAAATCCTTTGGTGGGCTGCAGGTTGTCCAGGCCTGTTATAGAACATAGGGTCCCAAAGTGGGTGATACCACCCCCTTGGGCTTCTGGAACAATCCAAGGGTTGGTAGTAGCCTTGGGTGCAATTGAGAGGTATTTATAAAAATAAGGGGGTGGCAGAATTGTAAGGAAAAAAGAGAACATAAGAAAAATTTGAAAAAGCCTTCATGCATGTTTCTTCTGTTGTGTAACAGAGTTAAAAGTTATAGTGATTGCATTATTTTCCAAATAAACACACAAAATACAAGTTATAACTGATCAGTGGTTAAGCCCGCAGGTCTTAATGAGCAAGTGTTGGCAGGCAAACATGTCTCCAATTGTTGATAAGACCATCTTGAATCAGTAGGAATGTGTGCCTATAATGCCTTGTTTCCAGTATGATACTATGCTAATATACAATTCAAAATTTCATCATCAAAATTTCAATGCAGGAAAACCCCCCACAAATTTACAATAAATTCTTAAATTTAAGATGTGTCTTCAAAAATATTTTATATATTTTTGAAATGATACAATTTAAAAAAAAACTGTTGAAGGGCTAAAGAAAGCAGTTTTCCAGGGGGTGCTGAATATTTTTTTAAAAAAAGGGGCAGTAGGCCAAATAATTTTTTGAACCTCTGGTGGAAGGCTTCTAAAGGAGAGGAGAGGAGATGTAGAAATGGTTAAGTAAAGCATTAGAGATTGGGAAGACAGGCAAGTGAGGCCAGCTCAGGGTTAATAGCCTGGAGGTCAAGATGACACCAATTAGAGTCAGAATAAGAGTTAAGATGGTTCTGGACATAGTTGAAAGTGCATGAGAAAACAACTGGAGACATGACACTGGCTCTCCTTAGGCCAAGACACAATAAAAAGATAATTCTACCTAAATTAATTTACTTATTCAGTGTCACAGCAGTCAAACTACCAAATAATTATTTTATAGAGTTAGAAAAAATAGTAACAAAATTCATCTAGAAGAATAAAGGGTCAAGAATGTTGAGGGAATCAATGAATGAAAAAAATGGGAAGGAAGAGGGTCTAGACTATGTAACAAAGCAGTAATCATCCAAACCATTTTCTGCTGGATAAGAAATAGAGTAGTAAATCAGTGGAATGGATGAGGTACACAATAGACAAAGGAAAATGATCACAGTAATTTAGTTCTTGATAAAGCCAAAGATGTAAGCTTTGGGGGCAAGAGCTTTCTATATTGCTGAGAAAATGGAAAGCAGTCTGGTAGAAACTGCATACAGACCTACATCTTACTCATATACCAAAATAACATCAAAATGAGTATATATTTTAGACATAAATTGTGATACCATAAGCAAATTGGGGAAGAATGGAAAAATTTACCCATCAGATCTTTAGATAAGAGTTTATAGGCAAACAAGAGATAGAGATGATCATGAGAGGTTAAACAAATGATTTTGATTATGTGAAATTTAAAATGTTTTGCAGAAACAAAAACCAACACAGCCAAAATCAGAAAGAAAGCAGGAAACTGGAGGGAAAATTAAAACAAGTTGCTCTAGTAAAGACTTCATTTCTCAAATATATTTTTTGCATCAAATTTCTAAAAATAAGATCCATTCTTCAAATGATAATCAGTGGAAAAATATGAACAGGCAGTCTCTATAAGAATAAATCAAAGCTAGCTATAGCCACGTGAAAAAATGTTCTAAATTGCTGACAATTAGAGAAATACTAATTTAAAAAACTCTGAGGTTCTACCTTACAATCTTTCCCCACCGAACATCTGGACCTGGGATAGAATCCCCATCTACATCATCAAATCTTTTCTTTTTAAAAAAAATCACATTTAAGATAGATAGATGAACAGAAAAAAACATTTATTAAGTACATACTATGTGTCTGGTACCTCCCTAAGTGCTGGGGTTTGGATTCCAAGCAAAAAAGCTAGTACCTGCTTTCAAAGAGCTTATATTCTAATGGGGGGAAGATAACCCATAAATAGATGCTGGAAAATTAAGGATGCTGGAATAATGGATGTGGGGAGGGGAGGGAGGTCCAAAAAGTAGCATGGATGCCAAGCATCAGCAAGATTAGACAAAAGCTCCCTTGTCAGAATAAAGGAACCCAGGGAGTGGAGTCTAGGTTACAGGTGTAGAGGAATATTCCTTTCTTGCAGATTACCTGCAAGAGTGAAGACACTTTTCTCAAAGCTCCTTATCTTTTCCTCCAGGACGGAGGGCCTCTTTTATAGATGAGGGAGGAACATAAACATCACACCTTCTATGCAGTTCACTTCAAAATGTCTCCCTCTTCTCTCCACCTTTTGGAAGTTGGATTCTCAATCATAGAATCACAAAATTTGAGAATTGGAAAGAAGCTCTGGGGCGTCTAGTCCAAGGAAAAGAATGCCTGTGTGACACCCCCAAGAAAGGGTTTTCTCAGCCTTTGGTTGAGGACCTCTAAAGGGGGAGCTGGTGGCCCAGTTCTGGAAGCCTCCCATTCCACATTGGGGGCACACCCCAGGTAAGGAGCTTTCTCATCTTCTTCATTAGTGGTGCCCCTGGAGACAACTACTGTAGAAAGTGCTAGTAATAAAGTGAGAATAATTGTAAAGTGCTATATTATAATTATGGTAGGTGCTATAGAAATGTTATTGTTGTTGTTTTCATTGGTGACTCTGGAGTTAGGGGTCTCCTCTCTCAGCAAAATTCTCCTGTGCTCTGGTGGGGAAGGGGGAAGGAGAGGCAGGTCAAGACTCAGCCATTTTCCTTCCCTGACTGGTTACTGCCTTTAAGTCATTTTCTTGGACCTTTACTTCTATTCTTCATGCTTAATTCACTTTCCTAAAGGTAAAATGTATGATTTTGAATTGAAAAGTTTTCGCACAAACAAAGCCAATGCAACCAAGATTAGAAGGGAGGCAGAAAGCTGGGAAAGAAGTTTTACAGCCAGGCCTCTGACAAAGGCCTCATTTCTAAAATATATAAAGAACTGAGTCAAACTTATAAGAACACAAGTCATTCCCCAATTGATAAATGGTCAAAGGATAAGAACAGGCAAATTTCAGGTGAAGAAATTATAACTGTCTATAGTCATATGAAAAAAATGGTCTAAATCACTTGTGATTAGAGAGATGCAAATCAAAACAACTCTGAGGTACAAAATCACACCATCAGACTGACATGACAAAACAGGAAAATGATAAATGCTAGATAAGATATGGGAAAATTGGAACACTAATGCATGTTGGTGGAGTTGTGAACTAATCCAACTATTCTGGACAGCAATTTAGAACTATGTTCAAAGGGCTATAAAACTGTGCATATCCTTTGACCCAACAATGACATTTCCAGGCTTGTAACCCAAAGAGATCATCAAAAATGGGGAAAAGACCCACATGTACAAACATATTTATAGCAACTCTTTTTGTGGTGGGAAAGATTTGGAACTTGAGGGGATGCCCATCAATTAGGGAATGGCTGAACAAGTTCTGGTATATAGGATAAGTGTTGTGCTATGAGAAAGCAGGCAGACTTCAGAAAAATTTGGAAAGACTTGTATGAATTAATGCTGATTGAAGTGAGCAGAACCAGGAGAACACTGCACACAGTAATAGCCACACTGTGCAATGATCAACTTTGATAGAGTTAGCTGTTCTCAGCAATGCAAGGATCTAAGACAACTCCAAAAGACTCATGAAGGAAAATTCTATCCACATCCAGAGAAAGTACTTTGGAGTCAGATGAAAACACACCATTTGCTCTTTTTTGTTGTTTTGTTTTATTTCTTCTTTTTCATGGTTCCTTCCATTGGTTCTAATTCTTTTTTGCCACATGACTAATGTTGAATATGAATGTTCATGTAGAGCCAATATCAGATTGCCCACTGTCTTGGGGAGGGCGGAGGGAAGGGATCACAAGCCCATAGATTTGAGGAAGGAAGTTACCTTGAAGATCATCTAGACTAAACACTCTCTACCCCCCTCAGAGTGTAGCTAAAGAAAGTGAAGCCCAAAGAGGGGAAGCTCTTGCCCAAGGTCACACAATAGTGTCAGAGGTTGAAAGGACTTTAGAGACCACTACTAAAACATTACCAATTTTTAAATGAGAAAACTGAGCCTCAGAGATGGTTAGTGCCTGACTCTGGGTCACACAGGGTGGAGGAAGTAACAACAGTCCAATGTTTAAATGTCTCCTAATTGAACTATGCCTGTCAAGAGGCCTCAGGGTTTGCTCAATATGAAAATAGTATCGTCCTGTTGCAGTATTTTATGGGATGACATTATTACAGAACTAGAAAGGTCCTCAGAGATCGTCTGGTTCAACCTCCTCATTTTAGAGATGCTTACTAGCAGTGGGACACAAGTCTCTTAGCCTCTCTTAAGGGGATGGAGATGGTATTCAATCCTAGTTCTGATTTCAGGGACAAGGTACTTCTCACAGTGGAATGCAGCCACTAAGCAATAAACAACAAAAAGGGAACAAAAAGTTTCGACCAAAGGATATGAGCTTGTTCTTCAATTCCCCCAAATAATTTTTCCTTGCCCCAGCCTGAGAGGTGTTCAATGGCCTAGGCCAGGGGTATGGAACCTGTGGGCTTGAGGCTACATGTGGCCCTCTAGGCCCTCAAATGTGGCCCTTTGACTGAAACCAAACTTCACAGAACAAATCAGTCTAAAGGCTGCACCAAAGGCCACAGGATCCCCTCCCTGGCTTAGCCCACCTAGGGGACAGGAGTTATGGAGACTGTAACCTTGGCCAAGATCATCTCAAATTCCTTCTGCTGGGTAGCTCTAAGGAATCCCACAAAAGACCAAGATTTTAACTTTGTCTATTTGTGCCATTCTAAACAAAGACTTTGACTAAAGTAAATTGGAATAAATATTTTGGTAAACTCTTGGTTCCAGGGAGATGCTTTGAATGCTGCTACTCACTCTTGTATATCTACTATTATGTGCCCAGGAAATCCATGCTACCATACCTGGATGACCTCACCAAGATACCATCTGCCTTTCTATTGATTCCATTAAATCCAGGTTGGTCAGTGGCAAGTGATAGGAGGATTAGCTGAGAAATCACCAGACAATTATCCCATTGACTTACAGCAGCCCAGAGCTCACTTATGTTACAGCTTCTGGGTTAAATTAAAAAGGCTTGGTGCAGAGCCAAGATGGCAGCTGGAAACCAGGGACTAGCGTGAGCTCCCCACTAAGTCCCTCCAAAAACCTATTTAAAAAATGGCTCTAAACCAATTCTAGAACTGCAGAACCCACAAAACAGCAGAGGGAAGCAGGGCTCCAGCCCAGGACAGCCTGGATGGTCTCTGCGTGAGGTCTATCCCACGCAGAGCTGGGAGCGGAGTGAAGCAGAGCAGAGCCCAGCTTGAGCAGTGTGGACCAACCAGACCAGGAGCCGGGTGGAGCGTGCCCTAGCACCCTGAATCAGTGAGCTGCAGCAGTTACCAGACTTCTCAATCCACAAACAACAAGGAAAACAGAGAAGGCTAGTGGGAAAAGCTGCGGGAGTGGAAGGAGTTCTCTGTTCAGCCACTGCCCCTGGGGCAGGGGAGGTGGGGTAGCTACAGAAGTACAGCTGGAGTTGCTTCTGGCCCCAGGCCCACCTGGTGGGAGGAATTAAGTGGCAGATCAGAGCAGGAGTGCACAGCCTGCTGAAGATCTAAGTCCAGTCCGGGTTGGGGGTTCTTGGGGAAGTAGGAGTGCTGGTGTGGCAGAGCTGGCACATCCCCCCCAAACGTGGAACATAGAACTCTTTAGTCTACAGGCAGTCATACGCCGCTGAAAAACTCAAGGGACAAGTAGTTTGGCTGAGAACATGATCAGGAAGCAAAAATGCACCCAGATACAGTCTCAGACTTTGGATTCTTTCTTTGGTGACAAAGAAGACCAAAACATACAGACAGAAGAAGTTAAAAAAGTCAAAGAGCCTATGACAAAAGCCTCCAAGAAAAACATGAACTGGTTTCAGGCCATGGAAGAGCTCAAAAAGGATTTGGAAAAGCAAGTTAGAGAAGTAGTGGAAAAATTGGGAAGAGAAATGAGAAGGATGCGAGAAAAGCATGAAAAAAGTCAATGACTTACTAAAGGAGACCCAAAAAATACTGAAGAACATACTGAAGAAAACAATACCTTAAAAAATAGCCTAACTGAAATGGCAAAAGAGCTCCAAAAAGCCAATGAGGAGAAGAATGCCTTGAAAGGCAGAATTAGCCAAATGAAAAAGGAGGTCCAATGGACCACTGAAGAAAATACTACCTAAAAAATTAGATTGGAGCAAGTGGAAGCTAGTTACTTTATGAGAAATCAAGATATTATAAAACAGAACCAAAGGAATGAAAAAAATGGAAGACAATGTGAAATATCTCATTGGAAAAACCACTGACCTGGAAAATAGATCCAGGAGAAATAATTTAAAAATTATTGGACTACCTGAAAGCCATGATCAAAAATCTAGATATCATCTTCCAAGAAATTATCAAGGATCAAAAATCTAGATATCATCTTCCAAGAAATTATCAAGGAGAACTGCCCTGATATTCTAGAGCCACAGGGCAAAATAGGAATTGAAAGAATCCATCGATAACCTCCTCAAATAGATCCCCAAAAGAAATATCCTAGGAATATTGTCGCCAAATTCCAGAGCTCCCAGATCAAGGAGAAAATACTGCAAGCAGCCAGAAAGAAACCATTTGAGTATTGTGGAATCACAATCAGAATAATCCAAGATCTAGCAGCTTCTACATTAAGAGATCAAAGGGCTTGGAATACGATATTCTGGAGGTCAATAGAGGTACACTTAAAACCTAGAATCACCTACCCAGCAAAACTGAGTATCATGCTCCAAGGCAAAATATGTATTTTCAATAAAATAGAGGACTTTCAAGGTTTCTCAGTGAAAAGATCAGAGCTGAATAGAAAATTTGACTTTCAAACACAAGAATCAAGAGAAGCATGTAAAGGTAATCAAGAAAAAGAACAAGAAAAAGAAATTGCAAGGGACTTATTAAAGTTGAACTGTTTTGTTTACATTCCTACATGGAAAGATGACGTGTATGATTCATGAGACCTCGGTACTAGGGTAGCTGAAGGGAATATGCATATACATATACATATATATATATATATATACACACACACATATATAATATATATGTATATATATGTTTGTGTATATGTATATATACATATATATAAGTGAATGTGTCTGTACGTATATGTGTATGTATATATATAGAGAGGGGGGGGCACAGGGTGAATTGAAGATGAAGGGAAGATATCTAAAGGAAATAAAATCAAATTAAGGGATGAGAGAGGAATATATTGAGAGAGGGAGATAGGGAGAGATACAATGGGGTGGATTATGTTGCATAAAGGTGGCAAAAGGAAGCAGTTCTGTTGGAGGAGGGGAGAGGACAGGTGAGGGGGGAATGAGTGAATCTTGCTCTCATCAGATTTGACCTGAGGAGGGAATACCATACATACTCATTTGGGTATCTTACCCCACAGGAAAGAAAAGGGAAGAAGATAAAAAAGGGGGGTATGATGGAGGGGAGGGCAGATGGGGGTGGAGGTAATCAAAAACAAACACTTTTGAAAGGAGACAGGGTCAAGGGAGAAAATTCAATAAAGTGGGATAGGTTAGGAAGAAGGAAAATATAGTTAATCTTTCACAACATGAGTATTGTGGAAGGGTTATACATAATGATACACATGTGGCCTATGTTGAATTGCTTGACTTCTTAGGGAGGGTGGGTGGGAAGGAAAGAGTGAGAGAAGGGAGAGAATTGGGAACTCAAAGTTCTAAAAACAGATGTTCAAAAACAAACAAAAAAAAGTTTTTGCATGCAACTAGAAAATAAGATACACACACAATGGGGGGTAGAAATTTATCTTGCCCTACAAGAAAGGAAGGGAAAAGGGGATGGGAGGGTAGTGGGGTGACAGAAGGGAAGGCTGACTGGGGAACAGGGCAACCAGAATATACACCATCTTGCAGTGGGAGGGAGGGTAGAAATGGGGAGAAAATTTGTAATTCAAACTCTTGTGAAAATCAATGCTGAAAACTAAATATGTTAAATAAACAAATTTTTAAAAATGCTAAAATAACATCAAGTTTTACTTACTAAATATGAAGTTTCATAAGTAATCATTTTTTTCTTTTATTCTACCACATGTGGAAATTCTTGCTTTACTTCTTAAGGTGATAATAAAATAAAGAAAATTTAAAGAATAGAAATACTCAAGGAAAATGTTATGTCTTTGGGAGCCATCGAGAGATCAAGGGGAGGAGAGATGCCAGGAAGGGTCAGGCTACTTTCAACTATCCACCAAGGATAGTGGGGAAAGCAGAGGATTTGGAATCAGATCTTATTTTAAGTCTCAGTTTTGCCATGTAGCAGTGGATAAATTACTTTCACATTGTTTCAATCAATCCATATTGAAAGAAACTACTATGGACAGGTGCTAAGATGGTGGAATAAGCAGAAAATCTCTGTTGCTCTCCCATATTCACCTTGCAACAACTATAAAATAGTGCCTCAGAACAACTCTTGGAACAGTAGAACCAGTAGAATGAGAGGGAAGGGCAGTCTTGTAGCCCTGGATACTTGGAGCAGCTGCAAGAAAGGACAAGAAGCATCCAAGCAAGGTAGCAGCAAGCCCCACCTCAGCAAAGCAGTTGGAAATCCTGAGACCCAGGGTGGTGGAGCCAGCAAACACCAACACCTGGATTCCCCAAATGCCTTAGCATGGTCAAGGGAACCAGAAAACTAGCTTACAGAACCACCACATGCTTCAGCATAACCCAGGGCAGTCAGGCATCTTTTGCTGCTAGACCTCCAGATGATTTAGAATAGTCCAGGGCATGCAGGCATCTTCCAGGGGCCAGACCTACATGTGCTTCAGTGTAGTTCTGGGGAAATGAAGAACAATCCCACCTGGTCTCAGTACATGTCAGATATCACTCAGTTTAGCACCCTGTAACCTGCCAGAAACTTATAGCCTCCAGCTGCCAGCACCTAAGGCCCAAGTGTACAAAACCAGTGACCAGGTTCCTAGCCCCCAGCACAAAAAACTTGTGACAATGTTCCCTCTGCTTTACCAAGAGAGCTTAACTTGAAATGCCAGGAAATAGGCAAACAAGATGAGCAAAAAGCAAAAATGAACATTGACAATAAAGAGTTATTTTGGTGACAGGGAAGTTCAAAACACAAACTCAGAAGAGGACCACACTGCAAATATACCTACATCTGAAACTTCAAAGAGGAATTTGAATTTGTCTTAAGCTCAAAAGCCTTCTTGGAAGAACTCAAGAAGGATTAAAAAGTCAACTAAGAGTGGTGGAAGAAAAAATTGGGTAAAAAAATGAGAGGTATGCAAGAGAGAGCTTGGAAAAGAAGGACAAAAATTGACTGAAGGAAACAATTGTTTAAAAAATACAATTGGCTGAATAGAAAAAGAAATCCACTGAAGAAAGCAACTCCTTAAACATTAGAATTGGTTGAATGGAAAAGAAGGTGCAAAAGTTCACTAAAGAGAACTCTTTAAAAAGGAGTATTGGCCAAATGGAAAAGGATGTACAAAAGTCAACTGAAGAAAATAATTCTTTAAAAATTAGGATTTGACAAGTGGAAGGTAATGACTCTATGAGACATCAAGAATCAGTCAAAAAAATCAAAAGAAGGAAAAAATATAGAAGAAAATGTAAATTGTCTCATAGGAAAAATCAACTGACCTGGAAAAATAGATCCAGAAGAAATAATTTTAGAATTATTGGACTATCTGAAAGCCGTGAACAAAAAAAAGAGCCAGGATGGCATCTTTCAAGCAATTATCAAGGAAAACTGCCCTAAGGTCCTAGAACTACAGAGTAAAACGGTCATTGAAATAATCCACCAATCACTTCCTGAAAGAAATCACAAAATGAAAACTCCAATGAATGTTTTAGCCAAATTCTGGAATTATAAGGTCCAGAGCAGCCAGAAAGAAACAATTTAAATACCAAGGAGCCACAGTTAAGATTACACAGGACTTAGAAGCTTCAATATTAAAGGATTAGAGGGCTTGGAATATGATATTCCAAAATGCAAAGGAGCTTGGATTACAACCAAGAATCAACTACCCAGAAAAATCTTTCAGGAGAAAAATGAACATTCAATGAAAGAGGGGGCTTTCAATCATTCCTAGTGAAAAAGAAGAGCTGAAAAGAAAATTCAGTTTTGAAATACAAGACTCAAAAGAAGCATAAAAAGGTAAACCAGGAAAAAAATACGTTATTCAATAAGGTCAAACTATTTACATCCTTGCATGGGAAGATGATACTTGTAGCTCTTCAGGATCATGTTGTTATTATTGTATTTAAAAGGGGTATATGTAGAGAGAGAGTGTGGGGGTGTTAGTTGACTCTTAAGCGATTGTAAAATTAATTAATTAATAGGTGAAAAAAGGATTGTACTGGGAGAAGAGGAAAGGGAGAGGCAGAATAGAGTGAATTACATCACATGAAGAGGTCCAAATACCAGAGAAGGAAGGGGTCAAGCATTGTTTGAACCTTACTTTCATCATATTTGGCTCA
This sequence comes from Trichosurus vulpecula, assembly GCF_011100635.1. Lineage (NCBI taxonomy): Eukaryota > Metazoa > Chordata > Mammalia > Diprotodontia > Phalangeridae > Trichosurus > Trichosurus vulpecula. Next base: position 12,460,012 of record NC_050580.1, on the reverse strand, counting down.
AAAAAGGAATAATATACACATTCAGTTGGTTATATAAATCTTATTCTATGGGGAAGTAGGAGGATAAAGGGGAAAGAACAGGGAGGATAGCTGATAGAAGAGAGCTATATATTATTAACAAAGCCCAGCAAGAAGAGATAGAAAGAGAAATTCTATTTAACATAGCTGTAGACCATATAAAATATTGGGGAGTCTACTTCCCAAGAGAAATCCAGGAACTATATGAATAAAATTATAAAACACTTTTCACACAAATAAAACATATCTAAAGAATTGGAAAATTATCAGGTGCTTATGGGAATATGGATCTAATATACCAAAAATGATAATTCTACCTAAATTAATTTGCCCATCCAGTGCCAACCAATCAAACTACCCAAAACTATCTTATAGAACTAGAAAAAACAGTAGCAAGTTAATCTGGAACAACAAAATTCCAGAATATCAAGTGAATTCATGAAAATAAATGCTATGGAAGATGGCCTAGCCATACAAGATCTAACACTATATTATAAGGCAGCAGTCATCAAAATTACTCAGTACTAGCTAAGCAATAGAGGGGTGAATCAGTGCAATAAGTTAGGCACACAAAACAGGGTAGTCAATAGTACAGTAATCTACTGTTTGACAAACCCAAAGACTCTAGCTTCTAGCATAAGAGCTCACCACTTGACAAAAACTGCTGGGAAAACTGGAAAATGATATAACAGAAACTAGGCAGAGACCAACATCTTACACCATATACTAAGATAAGGTCAAAATTGGTACACCATTTACACATAAAAGATGACACCATAAGCAATTTAGAAGAGCAAGCAGTAGTTTCCCTGTCAGATCTACGGAGAAGGGAAACTTTTTGACCAAACAAGAGACAGAGAACATTCTGAAATGTGAAAAGGACAATTTTGATTATATTAAATTAAAAAGACTTTACAGAAACAAAGTTAATGAAACTAAGATTAGAAGGGAAGCAAAAGCTGGGAAATAATTTTTACAGGGAGAGTCTCTGATGAAGGCCTCATTTCTAACATATATAAAGAAGTGAGGCAAATTTATATGAATGAAAATCATTCCTCAAGTGATAAATGGTCAAAGAATATGAATAGGCAGTTTTCAGATGAAGAAATTAAAGCTATCTATAGTCATCAAAAATGCTCTCCGTATTGATAATAAAAGTTCAGATTAAAACAACTGTGATCTACCAACTCATATCTATCAGATAGGCTAACATGACAAAAAAGGCAAATGATAAATGTTGAAGATGTTGAAAAATTAGAAGACTAATACACTGTTGGTGGAGTTGTGAATTAATCCACCCATTCTGGGGAACATCTTGGAACAATGCCCAAAGTGTTATAAAATTCTACATATCATTTGATATAGCAATACCACTACTAGGTCTGTATCACAAAGATATCATCTCAAAGGGAAAAGGTCCCACATGTACAAAAATATTTATAGTAACTCTTTTTGTGGTAGCAAAGAATTGGAATTCAAGGGGATGTCCATCAATTGGGGAAGGGCTAAAGAAGTTGTGGTATATGAATGTAATGGAATACTCTCGTGGTACAAGAAATGGGGAAGATATGGACTTCATAATAACCTGGAAAGACCTACATGATGTGATTATGAGTGAGAGGAGCAGAACCAGGAGAACATTGTACACAACCACAGATATATGTATTCTGTGAGGACTAACCCTGATAAACATTACTCTTCTCAGCCATGCAGGGTTCAAAGACAACTCCAAAAGACTCATGATGGAAAGTGCTATCTACATCCAGAGAAAGAACTATGGAGTCTGAACGCAGATTGAGGCAAACTGTTTGCTCTCTTTTTTTTTCTTTTTCAGGGGCATTATTTCTGCTTTCTCATGACTCATTCCATTGGTCATAATTCTTCTTTACAACTTAACTATTGTGTAAATAAGTTTAAAGCGAGGGCATATGTAGAAGATGTATCAGATTCCATGCCGTCTTGGGGGGCAGAGGGGGAGGGGAAGAAAATCTGGAACTCAGAAACCTGCAGAACCGAGTGTTGTAAACTAAAAATAAAAAAAAAAACACTTAATTTTAAAAAAAAATAAAAAGAAAAAAGGAAAAAACAATTAAATCGATAAACTTTTTTATTTAATTGATAAACAATTTGACTTAAAAAAAGAAAGAAGAAAACCAAATTACCAGCATCAAAAATGAAAAGCGTGAATTCACCTCCAATGAAGAAGAAATTAAAACAATAATTAAGAATACTTTTGCCCAAATGTATGCCCATGAATTTGATAATTTTGGGGAAATGGATGAATGTTTACAAATATATAAACTGCCCAGATTAACAGACGAGAAAGTAAAGAGAAAGTAAAATACTTAAATAACCCCATTTCAAAAAAGAAATTGAACAAGCCATCAATGAACTCCCTAGGAAAAAATCTCCAGGGCCAGATGGATTTACATGTGAATTCTATCAAACATTTGAAGAACAATTGATTCCAATACTTTATAGACAGTTTGGGAAAATAAGTGAAAAAGGAGTCTTACCAAATTATTTTTATGACACAAATATGGTACTAATAACTGAACCAGGAAGGACCAAAACAGAGAAGAAAAATTATAGAACAATTTCTCTAATGAATACAGATGCAAAAATTTTAAATAAAATATTAGCAAAGGATTATAGCAACTTATTATGAGAATAATATACTGTGACCGGGTAGGATTTATTCCAGGAATTCAAAGCTGGTTCAACATAAGGAAAACTATCAGTATAATTGATCGTATCAACAACAAAACTAACAGCAACCACATGATTATCTCAATAGATGCAGAAAAAGCTTTTGATAAAATACCACACCCATTCCTATTAAAAACACTAGAAAGCATAGGAGTAAATTGAGTCTTCCTTAAAATGATAAGAAAAATCTACCTAAAACCATCAGCAAGCATTATTTGTGATGGGAATAAGTTAGATGCATTTCCAATAAGATCAGGGGCGAAACAAGGATGTCCATTATTACCCCTATTATCCAATTTGGTACTAGAAATGTTAGCAAAAAAGAAACTAAGTTATTATTCTTTGCAGATGACATGATTATATACTCAGAGAATCCTAGAGAATCAAGTAAAAAAACTACTTGAAATAATAAATAATTTAGGAAAGTGGCAGGATATAAAATAAACCCACATAAATTAGTGGCATTCCTACATAATACTAACAAAGCCCAACAGCGAGAGATAGAAAGAGAAATTCTATTTAAAGTTACTATAGATTCTATAAAATGTTTGGGAGGCTACCTGCCCAGACAAATCCAGGAACTATATGAACACAATTACAAAACACTTCTCACACAAATAAAGTCAGATCTAAATAAATGGGAAAACATCACTTGCTCGTGGTTAGGCAGAGCTCATATAATAAAAATGACAATTTTATCTAAATTACTTTACTTATTTAGTGCCACATCAATCAAACTATCAAAAATTATTTTATAGAGCTAGATAAAGTAATACCAAAATTCATCTGGCAGAACAAAAGATCTAGAATATCAAGGGAATTAATGAAAAGAAATGCTAGAGAAGGGGCCTAGTCATACCAGATATTAAACTACATTATAAAGCAGCAATCATCAAAACTACTTGGTACTGGCTAAGAAACAGAGGTGTGGATCAGTGGAATAGGCTAGGAATACAAGATGGAGAAGTCTAACGACTATAGCAATCTACTCTTTGATAAACCCAAAGAGGCCAGTCTCTGGGCTAAGAATTCACTATTTCACAAAAACTGCTGGGAAAATTGGAAAATGGTAGGGCAGAAACTGGGCATAGACCAATATCTTACACCATATACCAAAATAAAGTCAAAATGGATTCACAATTTAGGTATGAAGGCTGATACTATGAGCAATTTGGGAGAGAAGGGAATAGTATACCTGTCAGACTTATGGAGAAGGAAAGAATTTATGACTAAACAAGATAAAAAGAGCATTACAAAATGCATAATGGTCAATTTTGATTATGCCAAATTGAAAATTTTTGGACAAAGCAAATACAACCAAGATTAGGAGGGAAACAGAAAATTGGGAAAGAATTTTTGCAACTAGTGTCTCTGACAAAGGCCTCATCTCTGAAACATACAGGGAACTGAATCAAATTTATAAGAATACAAGTCATTCCCCAATTCAGAAATGGTCAAAGAATATGAACAGGCATTTTTCAGAGAAAGAAATTAAAGATATCTATAGTCATATGAAAAAATGCTCTAAATCTCTATTGATTAGAGAAATGCAAGTCAGAACAACTCTTAAGTACCACATTTCTCCTGTCAGATTAGCTATCATGTCAAAACAAGAAAATGACAAATGCTGGAGAAGATTTCAGGAAATTGGAACACTACTGCATTGTGGATGAAGTTGTGAGCTGATCGAACCATTCTGGAGAGCAATTTGGAACTATGCCCAAAGGTCTATAAAAATCGCATACACTTTGACCCAGAAATACCACTTCAGGAGCTATATCCCAAAAGTCATACAAGGGGGGAAAGGATTTATTTGTATGTACAAACATATTTACAGCAGCTCTTTTTGTGGTAACAGAGAATTGAAAATCAAGAGGATGCCCATCAATTGGGGAATGGCTAAACAAATTGTGGTATATGAACATAATGGAATAATATTCTGCTATAATGAGGAGCAGATAGACTTCATGAAAACCTGGAGAAACTTATATCATCTGATGATGAGTAAAAGGAGTAGAACCAGGAGAACATTGTACACAACCACAGACACACTGCTTCTGTGATGACAAATTTGATAGACTTGGCTCTTCTCAACAATATAAAGTTCTAAGACAGTTCCAAGAGATTCATGATAGAAAAGGTTATCCACATCCATAGAGAAAGAATTATGGAGTCTGAATGCAGATTGAAGAAAACTATTTTCTCTCACTTTTTTAAAAATTTGATTTGATTTTTTCTTTTGTTTCATCTTTCTAATTGTTCATTTCATTTGTTATAATTCTTCTTTACAACTTTATTATTGGGAAAATATGTTTAATGGGAAGGTGTATGTGGAACCTATATCAGATTACATGCCATCTTTGGGGAAGAAGGGGAAGGAGAGAGGGAGAGAAAATTTGGAACTCAAAAACTTGTGGAACTGAGTGTTATTAACTAAAAGAAAAGAGAAAGAATAAATAAATATAATTTTAAAAATTTACTATTCAATTTAACTAGAAAACTTTTATATTGCATCTTTTCTTATTATTTTGTTTAAATCCCACTTTGGGGGATATCATCCCTATATTATAATTTGATCACAAAAACAGATTAAAATTGTAAGGATTTTTTATCATAGGATTACTCTTATTTTTTTAATCATTATTTTTTAATATTTTTTGTTTTCACCATTGAATTCCACAAGAGTTTGAACTACAAATTTTCTTCCCATTTCTACCTTCCCCCCACTCCAAGATGGCACATATTCTGATTGCCCCATTCCCCAGTCAGCCCACCCTTCTGTCACCCCACTCCCTGCCCCTCATCCCCTTTTCTCTTATTTTCTTGTAGGGCAAGATAGATTTCTATGCCCCATTGCCAGTATATCTTATTTCCTAGTTGCATGTAAAAACTTTTTTTTGAACATCTGTTCTTAAAACTTTGAGTTGCAAATTCTCTCCCCTCTTCCCTCCCCACCCACCCTCCCTAATAAGGTAAGCAATTCAACATAGGCCACAGGTGTATCATTATGCAAAACCCTTCCACAATACTCATGTTGTTAAAGACTAACTATATTTTGCTCCATCCTATCCTATCCCCCATTATTGAATTTTCTCCCTTGACCCTGTCCCTTTTCAAAGTGTTTGCTTTTGATTACCTTCTCTCCCTATCTGCCCTCTCTTCTGTCATTCCCTCTTTTTTATCCCCTTCCTCCTTCTTTCCTGTGGGGTAAGATACCCAAATGAGTGTGTATGTTATTCCCTCCTCAGGTCAAATCCGATGAGAGCAAGATTCACTCATTCCCCCTCACCTGCCCCCTCTTCCCTTCCAATAAGCTGCTTTTTCCTGCCACTTTCATGTGAGATAATTTACCCCATTCTATCTTTCCCTTTCTCCCTCTCTCAATATATTCCTCTCTCATCAGGTAATTTGATTTTTTTAGATATCATCCCTTTATATTCAACTCACCCTGTGCCCTCCGTGTGTGTGTACATATACACATACTCACACACACACACACACACACACACACACACACACACACACATATGTATGTATACTTATGTATATTTCTTTCAGCTGCCCTAATACTGAGCTCTCATGAATTATACACATCATCTTTCCATGTAGGAATGTAAACAAAACAGTTCAACTTTAATAAGTCCCTCTTTCTTACCTTTTCATGCTTCTTTTCATTCTTGTGTTTGAAAGTCAAATTTTCTATTCAGCTCTGGTCTTTTCACTGAGAAAGCTTGAAAGTCCTCTATTTTATTGAAAATACATATTTTGCCTTGGAGCATGATACTCAGATTTGCTGGGTAGGTGATTCTTGGTTTTAATCATAGTTCCTTTGACCTCTGGAAAATCATATTCCGAGTCCTTTGATGCCTTAATGTGGAAGCTGCTAGATCGTGTGTTATTCTGATTATGTTTCCACAATCTTCAAATTGTTTCTTCCTGGCTTTTTGCAGTATTTTCTCCTTGATCTGGAATTTGGTGACAATATTCCTAGGAGTTTTATTTTTGGGTTCTTTTTCAGGAGGCGATCAGTGGATTCTGTTTTCCCTGTGGCTCTAGGATATCTGGGCAGTTTTCCTTGATAATTGCTTGAAAGATGATATCTAGCCTCTTTTTTGATCATGGCTTTCAGGTAGTCCAGTAGTTTTTAAATTATCTCTCCTGGATATATTTTCCAGGTCAGTGGTTTTTCCAATAAGATATTTCACATTGTCTTCCATTTTTTCATTCCTTTGTTTCTGTTTTATAATATCTTGATTTCTCATAAAGTCACTAGCTTCCACTTGCTCCAATCTAATTTTGAGGTAGTATTTTCTTCAGTGGTCTTTTGGACCTCCTTTTCCATTTGACTAATTCAGCCTTTCAAGGCATTCTTCTCCTCATTGGTTTTTGGGGCTCTTTTGCCATTTGAGTTAGTCTATTTTTTGAGGTGTTATTTTCTTCAGTATTTTTTGGTTCTCCTTTAGCAAGTCACTGACTTGTTTTTCATCATTTTCTCGTATCACTCTCATTTCACTTCCCAGTTTTTCCTCTACTTCTCTTACTTGATTTTCTAAATCCTTTTGGAGCTCTTCCATGGCCTGAGGCCAGTTCATGTTTTTCTTGGAGGCTTTTGATGTAGGCTCTTTGACTTTGTTGACTTCTTCTGGCTGTATGTTTTGGTCTTCTTTGTCACCAAAAAGAGATTCCAAAGTCTGAGTCTGAATCTGAGTATGTTTTTGCTGCCCGTTCATGTACCCACCCAACTAGTTGACCCTTGAGCTTTTCATCGGGGTATGACTGCTTGTAGAGTAGAGAGTACATTGTCCCAAGCTTGAGGGGCTGCGCTGTTGTTTTCAGAGCTATTTCTACACTGCCAGCTCTGCCACACTAATGCTCCTCCTCCCCTAAGAACTGCCAACCCAGACTGCGAGTAAGGTATAAGCAGGCTCTGCATTCCTGCTCTGATCCACCACTTAATTTCTCCCACCAGGAGGGCCTGGGGCCAGAAGCAACTGCAGCTGTAGCTCTGTAAGGAGCCTCAGAATTGCACCACCTCCCCTGCCCCGGGGTGGTGGCTGACCACGAACTCCTTTCATTCAGTCCCCGCAGTTTTTCCCACTAACCTTCTCTGTTGACTTTGGTGTTTGTGGGTTGAGAATTCTGGTAACTGCCGCAGCTCACTGATTCAGGTCACTTCGACCTGTTCCGCCTGGCTCCTGGTCTGGTTGATCCCAGCGTGGCCCATGCTTGGCTCTGCTCCCAGTGTGGTGTGATAGATCTTACCCAGCGACCATCCAGGCTGTCCTGCGCTGGAGTCCTGCTTCCCTCTGCTATTTTGTGGGTTCTGCAGTTCTAGGATTTGTTCAGAGCCATTTTTGGCTCTGTTTGGAGGTTCCTCGGGGAGAGCTTTAGGCAAGTCCCAGCTTTCCAGCCGCCATCTTGGCTTCGCCCACAGTTCTTTTTTTTGATATTCACATTCTATCATAGTACCTTAAATATATTCCAGTATCAATCTATTAATTAACAGATTTAGTATTGTGCATACAAAACTTCTACTGTTACCTGCCTCATTATAGAAATTTGCTATGAAAGAAAAAGGAGAGAAATAGATAAAATCTTACATGTATCACAGCAGGGGAAAATCTTCCTTTTCTATGATTCCAAGCATGATCCATATCTAACAGCCAATCATGTAGTCACAGGGCATCAAAAGTAAGGCTTAACCAATTTAAGATAAATTTTAAAATGCAAACTGTGTACCTTTTCCTCCGTCTTCACTCTGGGATTATTTTTTAAACTAGCTACCTTCCTTCATTACACTAAAACAATAGCTCTATAAATCTTCAGGGGAAAATATCTAAGTTCTTTTTAATAGTAAAAATGAAAACGAAATTCTACAAAAGTTTCATTCTTATTTTTCTTTAAAAACAAATTCTACAGAGTAATATCCCAAAACTCACTATGATAATTCAGAAGAGACTAAATTCCTAGAATTATGCAGAATTCCAGTAGCTCTCTCCTATAATTTTAAAGCAATTAATCTCAAAACTCTTTAATAAACAAACCTCCTAAATATACTAAGAGTGCTCACTTTTCTAAACTTTGACTATCTGACTTTATTTCTGTAATTCCAATGTGGCCAAGGCTGAAATAATGGAAAAAGTATTCTCCAGGGTTTTTTTCCTCTTTTCTTATACCCTAATCTCCTGCTGAAAGCCTGAACTGGGAGTTAGTCCTGTTTACTGGGACAATTATTTCAAGTATGAAACTTCTTTATCTTGCCTAGCATTCTAAACTATTTGGCTACAGTCTTCTAGAATTTTTTCTACCTGGTTGCATTTTTTCTTCTAGAAATCTTTCAAGGTAACAGAATCTACAAAACAAAACACAAACAGAAAAAAAGACAAAGATTTTTTTTCATCTAGACTCTCTCTTACTTCCTTTGAGAGCTATTCCATCTGCTTCTATTACTCTATTCATTCTTAGAAGCCATCATACCCTGGCCTCCAAGTCATTTCTCCTCCCTTCTCAAGACATTCATAGCCTGTCTTTTTTTTGAACACCTTCACCAACACCATAGCACCACCTCTTCAATTCTCAAAAGCTGCACCTCATTCTCATTCCTTTTCCAATCAAACCAGCCCTAATGGGTACTGGACTGTGGAATGTTGGAATAACCATTTGGCTGCGTTGTCTGCCTTGGGTGCTGAAAGCCAAATTTGAGGAGGTAGAATTACTGCAATTAGGGTCAAATGACCTGGCTTTGAATACTGGTCTCAGCCATTTTCTACCCCTGTGATCTTGGTGAAGTCTTTCTCTTTAGGCATCAGTTTCCACAATGAACCACTGGTGAGGTAGAAAAAGATATCTTCTAAGTTACTGTCTGTATCTAAATCTATAATCCTATGAATTTACTAATTTTGGTTTTCTGGTATTGATTTGCTCTTTTCAACCTGTGATTCTAAGATCATTGGCCTTGGCAGAACTCAGATGGTGCCACTGATTCCCATGTTACAGGGGGCAACAAAATGTGGAGGCATGTCGTGGCAGTGTTGATGATCCAGGTGCTGAGAGCAGGATGTATTTTAGAACATATTGACAGAACTGAGAATCCTGAACTTGAATTGAATGGTGTAAGTTTTATTCTTATTAGTGAATCTAAGATTCCAAGTGTTTAAAAGTCTTAGGAGTCTGAGTAATAATACTGTAGGGAAGTCACATGTTTATTTAGGAAATGATGTATCAGAATCATGACCATAAAAATGGTTGTCTCAATACCGTGAACTAAATGAACTTTTTTCCCAACCAGAGCCAGATCATTCTTCACTGGCAATACCCAGTTGAAGAGTATGAAGTTGAGACAGAAGGTTCATATATCCTCACCCTTGTAAGGATTCCCCATGGAAGAACGGGCAATAATGTACCAGGTATTTGTCAAATCAAGGAGACCCAGGTTTCAAGTAGAAGGATGTGGGTTTCAATTCTAGCCCTGTTGTTTACTAGTGCCTTGAGCAAACCACTTGTCTCAGAGCCTCTGTCTTCTCTTTTCAATGGAAGAGTCATGCTGAATAATCTAAGGTCCCTCCAATTTCTAACAGTCTTCATTCCAATATCAAGAAATTTTTCTCAGCTGAAGGCCTTGTCTTCCCTTAAAGGAACCCAAGTCAGGAGAAGGATTTTGAAGACAACTAAAGCATGGAAAGGGTTAGAAACCTCATTTTCAGAGAGAATCAGATTAACCAATCTCTATGGCATTCTGGTCACAGAAGGACCTGACAATGAGATTCAAGACAATGCATGGTTAGTGGCTACCCAAAGTGTAGGGTCTGCTGATTCTCCAGGTGCTTCTAACTTCTCTTGGTAAGAGTGGCTGACACGTCTTTTCTGGTGACAATGGTTTGGTCTTGCCTCTGTCTCTTTGGGAGCATATTTACAATTTCTTTGATAGCATAGAGCACCCAGCTTAGAGCCAGGCCCCTGACTCAATACTCAGCAGACACTCATGGAAAGACCATTGACAACTGAGCTGGTCCAAGTTGAGTAACTCATTTCACCCAGACTGTCTCTCCTGCATTTCTTCAGTCTCCTGTTTCCCTGAAGGCTGTGGTCTGTGACCAATTGGAAGCCCTTCTAGGCAGAAAGAATTCTGTCCTGCAGCCAACAGAAATCAATAGCCCTTCTAGTCCCAGATTCAGCAAGAGCATGTTGGGTGGGTTGCGTTAAATCAGCCCTTTCCATTCTCTATGCCTTACTTTCCTTGACTATAAAATGGGAGTGATTAGATGGTGCATGGGGCTAAATGGACTGTGAGTTAGGATAGACCTGAATTTGAATCCTACTTCACATATTTAATAACTGTATGATCTTGATCAAGTCATTTAATCTCTTCCAGTCCCAGTTTAGTCATCTACGCAATGGGGGTAATAAGAGTACCTACATTAGAGGATCATGAGAATCAAACAAGATAAGTATACAAATTGCTTTTTTAGTATTATTTAAATTAAGCTAGTCTCCAAAGCTGCTTCATCTCTACATGTAGAGGCTCTTGTTTTATTGGGTTTCTAATTTTGGCGTGGCTAGAATTTGAGAGGAAAATCTCATTGGTCACTCCACTCACTTGAGAATGTGGCAGTGCCTACCTGAGCAGTTACTGATTTCTGCGTGCCCACTTCTGGGTAAGCTGAGTACACCCCAATATGCTTCATTCATATGGGGAGATTGGATTATATGGCGATAACTATCAGACTATCCTTCTGAAGTTGAGTCTGGAAATGCATAGCTCAGGAAACTTTCTTTTAAATAAAATGTCAGCCTTTTCTTCTGATGCCTGGCTGGAAACCCAACTCTTAGGTCCTATAATTGGTCTATTTTCTTGTCCACAGGTCGACAGGGAGATTTTCTTTTTAAAATTTTTTTATTTAATATTTTATTTTTTTCTAAATTACTTGTATAAAAAATATACCACTAAGTATATTTCTGTATGTATGTATGTATACACACACACACACACACACACACACACACACATAAACCATTCCCCAGTAGATAAACGGTCAAAGAATATGAATAGACAGTTTTGAAAAAAATTGCAAAGTATTCAAAAGTCACATAAAAATATCCCAAATCACTAATAAACAAATTGTAAATCAAAACAATTCTGCAAAGTAGCAAAGATGTCAAAAAATGATGAGGAGGTCTATATAAGCAACATCTACAGAATTTTTCTGATTTCCCAGTCTAGTGACCCTGAGATAAAATTTAGATCATTAGGGTGAGTCATTAGAACAGTATCATTGATAGCATTCATTTCAACTGAAAAGAAAGTGAATTCACAAGTATCTAACAACAGCCCCGAAGGTGGCCATCTCTTCCTGAGTTAAGAAGCTAGGTGGTGCAGTGGCTAGAACACCAGCCAGGAGTCAGGAGTCAGGAGGACCTGAGTTCAAATCTGGATTAGATACTTACTACCTTGAATGATCCTGGGTAAGTCACTTAACCCTATCCATCTCAGTTTTTTCATCTATAAAGTGAACTGGAAAAGGAAATGGCAAACCAAGTATTTTGCTACTTTTGCCAAGAAACTTCCTGTAGAGTCACAGAGAGTCAGATATAACTGAAAGAACTCAACATCAACAACTTCAGGACTTCAGGCCCAGCATTCTATCCAGTGCACCACCTAGATGCACCTACTTCTCTTCACCTAATATTTTGCTCTTAAAATACCCTTAGGGTCCTTTAAGAAACTTAATTGATGCTCTTTAGATTGAGCTGACTGAATTGATGAGACCTTTTTACGTGGGAACAAACTAAGATTCAGTGAGTTGAAAAAAAATAGGAAATATGAGTGCTCAGTAAGAAACTTGCTGCTCATGTGCCAGATGGTGGTGCAGGGTGGCTGAGACTAGATGACCCCTGAGGTCCAACTTAGAGATTCTTGAACTCAGTTATTTTCCCTTTGAGCAGGGTTAGTAGGATTTCTAGGGTTGCTGTCCAAGGTGTTGAATAATTCCCCCTGGTTCACAGACTCACAGGGTCCTTAGTCAGAATTAGAGGGAACTTCAGAGTTCACCTAGTTTAAACAAGTATCCTGCTGTCTTTCACGTTTCCTAGCAGTCTCCATCTTACCCACACTGGCTCAGGAAGCCAAAGCCTTTTTTGATTTAGCTCCAATCTTTTATGTTCAGCACACTAAAAGCCCCCCAGCGCTACTGCTTTTGCAGCTGCCCATGCCATCACTAACGGTATGTAATTTCTTTGCAAATTGAAAGTGAATAGGAGATCAGTGGAGAAACAGAGCATAGGCAGTGGTGATATCTGTGTGGCTCTCTGAATGAGTGAACCTAAACATAGCTCCACAGGAAGCCCATTTCCCTAGGAATGGAGAAAAGGCATTCCTTTTACCCATAAGAATCTAGATCCATTCTACTGTCTCAGAATGAAAGAAATCTCAAAGTCAGAGGGAACTTTAGGGTCAAACTTGTCTGATTCATTCCTTTATACAGGCTCTGAGGCTCAGTACTTGTATAAATTTGAATCTGTCATTTTTCCTCTCTGGGCTTTAGTTTCCTACTCTGTAAAATGGGAAAACTGGACTGGAGCAATCTGTTAGGGCCAGGTGAAGATAAGATCTAAATAATGATTCACATTGTTAAAATAGAAATGTCAAATCTTTCCCTCTTTACTTCAGCTAATTATAGAATAGTCAGTTTTAGCTCCAGCTCTCCCCAATATCTGAACTGTGTGCTTCCTCTTCAATTCTCCCTCTTAGAAATCTGTGTTTCCTTCAAACTCTGCTGCTGTTGTGAGGTCTTCCCTTGTTCCCTCTGCCTTAAGGGCCTCCTCCCCCTCCCATGTCTTTGTATTCATCTTGTATGTTTATTCTATGTACTTTCTGTGTGCAGCTATAGGCAATGTCACCCAGTGGAGAGAGAGAGCTGACCTTCAAACCAGGAAATCTTGGGTTCATGTCCTGTCTCTAACACATATTGCCTGGGGGATATTGGGCAAGTCAATGATGCACTCAGAGATCTGGGCAGCACTCCAGCACTGTAAGCTTCAGAACAACGCCAGCCTCCATTGGTAGAAAGTTTCCTGCTCCAGGGAGTTGCCAGAGTAATGAAAACATGAGCTCAGTCCTGGATGCTATCCTTTATGCAAACATGTTTTGTACACTTTGTATGTGTGGACACTGTCTTCCCTTATAGTCAATAAGCATTTATTAGGTACTTCCATGTGCCAGGCACTGTGCTAAACACAAGGTGTTCAAATACAAAAGAGAAAGGCAGTCCGTTTCCTCAGGGAGCTTACAGAATAACAGGGGAAGAGAACAAATAAAAGAAAGCTGAAAGGGAGAAGATGGTATCCCCTCCTTAAAGACTCACCCAGGGTCACAGAGCTAGTATGTGAGGCAGGGGTCAAATGTAGTCCTTCCTGATTCCAAATCCAGCATTCCATACACTGCACCACCAAGGTGCCGTACAGATGGAGCGCTGGGTTTGAAGTCAGGAAAACCTGGGTTCCAATTCTGCCTCAGACACTTATTAGCTGTGTAACCTTGGGTCACTTAACCTTTTTTACCTGCCTCAGTTCCTTCATCTGTGAAATGTGCACAGTAATAGCACTAATCTCTCAGGGTTGTAAGGATCATATGAGATAATATTTGTAAATAGTGCTTAGCATAGCGCCTGGCACGGAGAAGATGCTTTCCTTAATGGTTATTCTTTTATTGTTGTTCCCCATACTTGAGGCCTTCAGGCCAGAGCTGAATGCCCCTTTGGAGGGACATTGTCAGGGGCTTTTTAGCCCCTCTAAATCCCTGCCCAATTCCATGATTCTGAGTCTCCAATCTCATGGGCCACAATGCCCAGGGTCCTACACGTTATGTCTCTTACCAGTAGGCATGGTGTTCTGTATTGTAGTGGGGATGGGGAGCTTTGGTTTGTTGCATTGGACTATCTGAATTTCGGTGGCTGTCCTATTTGTGTCTGTTTGGGTTTTTCCACAGGTTTTACTGGGTGACAAGGACTTTCTGCCTGAGACCACCCTCAACAAAATTCTGGCTGTTAAATTATGCAACAATAAAATAATTGGTGTCATCTGTAGCAAAGTCATTTTCAGCTTTTCTGGGTTTGATCCAGAAAACTTAAACATGGTATGAGTGTTTCCTTTTCCTTTTCTTTGCTATTAGTGGCCTGTCACACTTAACATGAAAGTGATACTAAGCTATTTTGGTTTTCTCTTCAAAACCTTAACCAACCATGGACCCCTAAGATCACTTGTTTTGTAGGCCACAGACACCTCCAGAAACTTTTCTCCACTAATGGTTAAAACCAGAGTGGTGCACAAGACATCCTTCTCAGTCATGAACCCTTTTAGTCTCTGTCTCATCTCTTCCAAACCAAATAATTATAGCCAGCAATTTATGTAGTGCTGGGATAACTCACTCATACCTCTGGTGCTGTAAGTCCATTAGTGTCCTCTACTGATATCATCCCTCTGTCCTTTGCTTTTTTTCTGCTTGGAATGCCATCTCCACTCTTGGTTGAACATCATATGGTCACTTCTGGGTATTTTTTGCAAATCTTATGGCCACTAAATTTCTCCCTCTTAATATTCTTTGGGTTTCATATCATCTACCTGCTACCTATCCTGGCTTCCATCTTCTAGGATGTAGTGACCACCTCCCAAACTATAAGCAGCCATATGCAACTAAGGAAAGGGCAAAGAAAAATCAGGCACAGTACCCTCACATTGAAATTCCTTTTGTTAAATCACTGGTGTCTGTGGCTGAATTAAATTACCTTTTCCTCATTAATCCTTCTAAGTCTAATTTCTTATGATGATCCTGGGCTCCCAAAACACTAGGCCTCTATGGAAGAACCCCCACTAATCAATTTGGAGGCTAGGCTTCAAGAGGCACTTCATGGCCATGATCCTTCTAGCATGGGATGCAAAAGAACTTGAGTGAGAAGACAAGCTAAGTAGAAACCAAGGCAAAGACATTGCCTTCTACCTCCCTGGCCTGCCCCCAAGCATTCTGTACAGGAGACAGTAGCAGAAACCCAAACCTAAAGCAAATCACACATAGTTTTGATGCTGTATTTTGGCTAATAAACAACTTCCATGTGTTTGCTTCCCTATGCCTTGAAATAAAACTACAAAGCACCCCTAGCAGGAGATGTTTTTGCTAAGAGCCCCTTCCCCCAATTATGCTCATTCCAAAGGGGAAAAGGGAGAAACTGGGTGTTCAGTTAAAGGAAAGATGTATCTAAAGGAAGAATAACTCACAATTATACAGCATTTGAATATCGGCCAGGTGAAATTCTAATTTCGGGGCTAGAAGGACAAACCCAGTGAGTTTTCTGCTATTCCAACACTACCTCTTCAAGAAAAGGGATCTGATGGAATGTGTCCTTAAGGGAATCTTCCCTGATTCTTCTTCCTTTTTATTGCCATCCCATCCCATTTCTTATTTGTTGGACATGGCCAAATGGCTCTAATTTTCTAAGCAGCATCTTGACCTCTTTTGACTTTACTGTGATATGTCAGCTGACATTGATAGCCTGTGTGACTCTGGACAAATCAATGCTTATCAGTGCTCTAGGAAACTCTCCAAGACAATGAATTTCTGAGAAGGTTCCAGTTTGAACTTGTAGAGAGATTTCCTCATCCAGAAGATCCTGGATCTTCTCCCTATCTTCTACACTATGTATGAAGGAACATCTAGAGACCTCACCATGCACAGAGAATCCCTCTTGGATTGGACCTATGCTCAGAACTTGTTGAGGATCATCAGACAAAATGATCCCTCTTTTTATGTATGAGTTTCAAAGAATCTTGTTTGTTTTTTATATGTGGATGGCTGACATCTTTTTGGAAGATACCCTTTAAGGCAGAGGTCCCTTGGGAGGCTGGGGCTAGATTTCAGTGAGTCAATGCACTTGGATGGGAAAAGGTGGATCTTTATAATTCACTAAATTTTGGTTTCCTTATAATCCATATAATGTTATTAAATGCATTAAAAACACAGTTTTTAAGAGGGGTCCCTTGGCTTCACCACACTGTGCAAAGGGTCTGTAAAGTAAAAAAAAAAGTTAAGAACACCTGTTTGAGTCAATATTTTATTCTCTCATATGAAAAGCTTTTTTATATACAACAAACCCAAACAATGAAATTTTGTTTCCTCTACATACTGGAATTGTGTTTGTGTAAAGATGTTGTCTACTTTTGAATATCACTTGTAAAAGACAGTCTGCTTCCTTCTACTGCTCTCAGTACATGGGGATACTATTTGCTGAGATTTTTGTATAGATGTGAATACAGGGATATGTGTTGGGCCATGTGTTCACATTTATCTCTTTTTTAAAATTTATTTTGTCAAATATTTTTCAATTACATATAAAATTTCTAAGGTTTATTTTTTTTAATTTAGTTCCAAATTCTCTCCCTCCCTCTTGCCATTTTAGAAGGCAAGCAATAGAATATTGTTTATATATGTTAAATCACACAAAACATATTTCCATATTAGATTTGCTGCAAAAGAAAACACACAAAAAGCAAGAAAAGTAAAAAAAAAAAATCCGAATATGCTTCAATCCGCACTCAGAATTCATCACTTCTCTCTCCGGAGGTGGAGAACATTTAACATTATGAGTCCTTTGGAACTGTGTTGCTTCGTTGTTTTGATTAGAGCAGCTAAGTCTTTCACAGTTGATCATTCTTACTTGTTATTGCGTACAATGTTCTCTCGCTTCTGCTAACTTCACTTGCATCAGTTCATATAAGTCTCTCCAGGTTTTTTCTGAAACCATCCTGTTCATTATTTCTTATAGCACAGTATATTCCACATTGATCACCTTTTGTTGATGTTAATGATTCCTAATCCTCTATCTACACCTCTGATCTCTAACCTGACCTCCAGGGGTATAGTTTTAGAGCTCTCCAACATGGCTCCATTTAGATGTTATTTTCTGACATAAAAATCAGCCTGTCTCAAACTGAGATGATTACCCTACCACCACCCCCCAAAAAACACCACAACTACTTTCTTGCCTTTGACTCCCCAACAACTATCAAAGGCTTAAAAACTTGGCGTCTTTGCCTGTACCTCCTCTATTCATCTACCAAAAAATCCTTTTGGCTCTTCATTTAAAATGCTTCTTGGACTCATCCCCAATTCTTCATTATCATGCATACTCCACCCAGTTCAGTGACTCACCACGGTTTAGTTGAATTATTATAGTGGCTGCCTACCTCCATCCTCTCCCCTTTATTCTACCCTTCGAGTTGCTGCCAAACCAAACTTAAAACAGCTATCTTATCAGGTCACTTATCTTTTTGAAAAACAGATATATATACCTTTTGAGTCAAGGTTGCTGGTGAGGATTTCCCTTTATCTAGCACAACTACCTCTGCAATAAAAGTAGCAGGCAGAAATGAGGTGCCTGAGGGATCTCATTCAGCATTGCAGACCCAAGTCAATTGAAGACTCTCCCTTCTCAGCCCAGTGAGTGCTTTGCCCAAGAGTTCCTAGGATGCTGTAAGGCTGTCTCCTTGAGCAATACCCTTGGCTGAGAAGAGCTAATAAAACTCCCTGGAGAAGGCTTCCTTCTGCCAACAGAGTTTGGGGGCACTCCTTAAAACACTCTCTTCCCAGTAGGAATGGAGCTCACATAAAAGGATCCCTTCCTGGCAGTTGCTTAGTTTCTATACCCCCAAAATACTCCCTGTGGGCAGCTTCTGATTGATGGAAACACTTCCTCTTCTAAATGGAACAGAGTAGGCATACACTTTACATCAGCAAATAAATACAATCATCTTGTATTTGACAAGTGTAAAGACTTAAGATTTGGGCATAGATTTTGTTATTTGGTAAAAATTGTTAGAAAAACTGGAAAGCAGTACAGCAGAAACTGGACAAGGACCAATGTGTGTAGACATTATAAATATTTGTAGATATCTATATATCAGCCCTCTAGCTACTATAGGAGCCTACTAAGCACTTTGTTTCTGCTTTTAAGTATTGATTATATGGTATTAATTTAATGCCAGTGATAAAAATCCTTGGTCTCCCAAACTCATCCATACTTAGGCAAAATCTCAAAGAGATAATGTCCCAATGTTCCTCCTTTCTAATGTCTAAGTAGTCTTAAGTCTCATCTGTCTTTCTTTTAGAAGACAATTAAGTTGTTAGATAGAGAGATGTCTTTTGGGGTGGACTTTCCAACATTATTATCACTATTATTCTGTTAATGAGTCCAAAACTGTACCCAGGACTTTTTGCCTTTGCTTTAGCTTGACAAAATTCTGTCTTTGTTTCTGAATTCTATAAATATGTGTGAAGACCTGGGAAGAGAGGATTTCACTTGGCTGAGGAAAGTCCTCTTTGAATATTCCTCTAAGCAGTGTGTTTGTAATATACATATCCATGTATATGCATGCATATATATATATATATATATTTCTGTGTTTACATACATATATAAACATGTAATGTCTATAACAGACTTGACACCAAGAAATGTAGAGTTCTAAGTTTTTCTTTCATGCTAATTAGCAATGCCTTTCAATAGCACATTGAAGTGCCCTTTCCCTGGGCACTCCCAAGTACAAGAACTGAAGAGCAAGTCTTCTCACACACCCAAAAGCATTTGTGAATTTCCCCACTCTTCTAGCTCAGCTGTGCTGAGAGAGAGGGAGAGAGACAGAGAGACAGAGAGACAGAGACAGAGACACAAACACAGACACAGACGCAGAGGCAGAGACAGAGACACAGACACAGAGACAGAATTTTACAAAGTATTTAAGTTTACATATTTTTCTTTATCATGTTAATTATTTCATAGAAAACTTGTTGAGGTGCATCCATTCCCAGGCAAAAGTCCATGTGATTGTAGTGGCTAATTCTCTTGTGGTAAATAAGGTTAGCAATATTGGGGAGCAAACTGTCCACATCTAATGGGTCAGCTATCACATCTTCTCCACCACTCCACAACATAGTTGGTACCATCATCAGTGTCACATTGTACAAAGGAGGAGTGATCTGAATGCAATTGAAAGGGGGAAATGTTTTCTCATTGAACCACATGGTAGGAGAAACCTTTCCTAGAAATGCAAAACAATTCCTCCAGTGCTCCAAGGGTTACACAATATTTATGAGAAAGAGTATGGCCTTGGTGAGAATGATTGCATGTGTAGCCATGTTGACAGCACAGGTTACACTTATAAAAAGTGCTTTGAGAACCATCATTCCAGCAAGAGCGAAAAAGTAGGAATTATCCCCTGGTTATCTCCAAAGGGACACCAGAAATTGTCTTTAATACAAGTTTTTTAAATTATGCATTTCTGAAATGGAGACCAGTTTACCATCAGGGATACCAAACTGTAACTGAACTCTTCCTTGGTGTCAGAAAATAGTAGTTCAGAATTTTTAGCATGTGTCTGAGTGGTGGATGAACTCCAGGTGTTCAGTCCCTGAAGGATTTCATGACTATATCCTAATTTGGGCAGGGAAACCATCTTTCTTTGATAGATTTTTGCCCCCAGAATTGTTTTTCTAGCAAGAGGTAAGAATCATAGGATTGCAGAGAAGATAAGGCCCTCTTTTTCATATTCCCAAAAGGTAATCATCAAGTCTCTGCTTGAAGCCCTTCGCTGAGGAGGAGCCCACCACCTCCTGAGGCCAACCATTGTGTTTTGTACCCTCTTCATCATTGGAAAGTTTTCCCCTCCATGAATCAGATATCTTCCCCTCACCCCCCAACCCCCACCACCAGTTCTCTACCTGCTCTGCCTAGTTTTGCTTTCTGGTACCAAGCTGAGAATCAAATCCTTCTTTCATATATATAACAGCTTTAGAAATACATGATACTATTATGTCTCCATATCCCCATGCCCTGTTTTCTCTAAACTAAATACCCCTGATCTTTCAGCTGATCCACCCTGTGGTATAGGTCCAAGGTGTCCTGTTTGCCTGCTTATTCCAAGACTTTTACTTGTCGTGGGCCTCCCCTAAAACGTGGTCTGGTTTTAGATCCAGAATCGAATATGATCCCAGTGGGGCCGATCCTCCTCCAGTTGCTAATGCTTATCAACTCAGATCTATGAAGTGCTTTAAGGTTGACAAAATGCTTCCTCCATAACAACCCTGAGAGGTAGGGAGTGCCAGAATCACTGTGTCCCTTTTACATTTGAGCAAAGCAAGCCTCCAAGCTGTGGAGTCATTGTCCACATGGTTAGTTAATTGGGAGGCACAGGAGCTGGCATGTGGCCTCAGCTCTTTTGATTTCAAGTGTGACTTTCCACTTTTTTGAGCTCATAGCTGTCTATCTTTTGACTATTAGTTTTAAAAAATCTCAGGAGACTAAAGGAAGCTTGATGGGGCTTTAAAGATAGATTTAGTCTATCCAGGTCATGTGACTGGCTCATAGAGATACCTCATGGATGAAGGGAAATAGGTTTGGAATCTCAATATGTGGGTTATTCCTGGCTGTAGTAATAACTAGCTGTGTGACCATGGGCAAATTATGGATCTCTTCTATGAAGGGGAGGAACTGAGCCAGATGATGCCTAGGATCCTTTTCAATAAATCCTCTGATTATGTAGACAACACAAGCAAACTGCAAAAGGCTTCTTTCCATTCAATAGTATTGCTCTGAAATGGATCAGAGGCAGGGTTTATGCTATAGGAAACTACACTGTTTGGTTGGGGATAGTCTCTCACAAATCTTGACCATGCCTGATGGCACATACCTGATTATAATGCGCCATGTTCAGGGCTGGATCCTCCCAGTCAAAGGCTTGCAACTGCCCAGAAGCAACGAGCTAGAATGAAGAGAAAAGGAATTCTCTGATTCACATACATAGAAGAAAGACAGGTACTACACACAGCACAGTAAGTAGAGAGCTGCTTTCCAAGCCAACAAAAAGTGAGTTAAAGTCCAGTCACTGGCAGGCACTGACTCCGTGACTCTCAACAGCTCTTTAGACTAGAGATAAATGGCTCAGAACATCCTGACCTGCATTGGGAGGACTTTCTTCACTGAGTTTCTTATACCAGTGAAATCACAGGCCTAGACCTCATCCCCTACTGCTACATAGGCTTGGAAATTCTGGCTCCACAAACCATAAAGAAACACTGACCAAAGGATCCAACCCTGGGGAATCAGAGAGTAAAGAAAATATATGTGAGGCAAGATAGTTGTTAAGCCTGTGTCCATAGCTGAGGGACCATCAAGCCAAGAAGAACAAATGTAGGTTACATTCTTCATCAGTACAATGTTCCCACTAGAATCATACCCTATTGCTAGTATATACATAGTCATATATAGATGTGTGTGTGTGTGCGCGCGTGCGTGCGTGTGTGTGTGTGTGTGTGTGTGTGTGTGTGTGTGTGTGTATAGGCTCTTACTCTACCAATGCCAGGGATATTGAATCTCCAGCTGCCTAGGAGAAAACTACCCCTTCCGAACTCCCACTGACCATTCTCTCATTCCCATCCACTTCAATCCTACTCCTGCAGTATCCTACTCCAATACCCCACACCCCTTCCCCTGTAGTCTATGGAATGTCTATTCCATAATAAATAAATTTCCTATCAATTTAGACTTCTTCCTCTTGTGTTCACCCTCTCTTCTGTGACTCTCAGACACTAGAGTACCACTGAATGGCATTGCATTCCTGGCCATCTTCTCCAGCACTGGGTGTATCTTCTCTCATATTCCATGACATATTAGTGCCAGAGGGAGGGTCAGAATGCTCCTCATTGCAACTTTCAGACTCTCCATCTGCTGTAGCTACTCTCCTAATTTAAAGTTCGCTCTATCCAAATTCATCACCCAAATCCAGATTCTAATGGTCATTATCTACTGAGCATCAGATCATTCTCTGTGCTTTCTTCAGGAGTTTGGCTCACTGGCTTTCTCTCCTCTCAAGCTCATGTCTTTGTACTAAGGGACTTCGATGTACTTTCTCCTCCTAAATATTCTTTTCTCATTAGTTTTTCATGACACTGCTCTCCCCTGGTTCTTCTCCTACCAAATCCTCCTCAGTCTCCTTTGTTCGGTCTTTATCCATCTTATGGCCACCAGCCATGGTCATTCCTTAAGGCTGTGTCTTAGGCTCTCTTCTCTTTTCACTCCAGTCTATGCTGTCTCACTTGGTGATCTCATCAGCTTCTGTTGGTTCAATTATCAGCTCCATACAAATGGTTCCCAGGACTTAATATCCAGCTCTAGCCTCACTGCTGCTCTACCATTATGTAACTCCAACTGCTTCCAGGACATCTAGAATCCAGTATCCCGGAGGCGTCTCAAACTCAAGGCATCCAAAATAATTCATTATCTTTGTCCCCCAATTTTCCCCTCTTCTTGACTTCCCTATTCCTGTTGAGGATACCAATATCTTCCCAGTTAACTAGGCTCATAACCTTGGTATCCTGCTCGAATCCTCACTCCAACCCCACATATCCAGTCCATTACCAAACTTCATTCTGTTCTCTGCCTCTGTGTCTTTGCATAAGCAGTCATCTTGCCCTCTTCAAAGTTAGCAATAACCAACTGCCAAACTAGTGGCCTTTTCTCAAGCCTGATCTTCCTTGACTTATCTCTGAGACACCTCTCCTATAGGTCCCCTTCTCTCTCCTGATAGAGCCACCACCCTTGTTCAGGCTTTTGTCCCTTTTTGCCTCCAACACTAAAAGAACTTTCTCACTGGTTCCTCCACCTTAAATCTCCCCTGACTTCACTCCAATGCATCCTTCCTTCTGCTGCCAATATGATTTTTCTAAAAAGTAGCTCTGATTATATCACCTTCCCTGCCCAATGAGTTTGAGTGGCTCCCTATTTCCTCCTGGATCAAATAGAAAATGCTTTGTTTAGCATTCAAATTCCTTCATAGCCTAGCTTCCTCTCACCTTTCCAGTCTTCCTCTACCTTCCCCCCACCCCCCGCCCCCACCACATTGATCCAGTGACACTGACCTCCTGGTTCTTCCTCACACATGATGCAACATCTGCGTTCTGCATGCCTTTCCATTGGCTGTCCCCCATCCCTGGAATACTCTCCCTTTTTAACTTCACTTGCTTCCCTGGTCTCTTTTGGGCCTCAGCCCCCAAATCGCTTTCTGTAGGAGGCCTTTCTTGGTCTCCCCAATGATGAAATGACTTCCTCTTTTGACTTAGCTCCATCTTCTGTATCTGTATCTCATATAGACTTAGACATCAGCATGTTGTCTCCCTCATTAGTCTGTGAGCTCCTCGAGGGAAGGAACAGTTTGTTGTTGTTCTTTGTATCCCCCCCTTGCTTAGCACGGTGCTTGGCACACAGAAACACATAAAAGGTGTTTGATAAATAATTTTCACCTGGCTGACTGCTATTTCTGGAATGTTCTACATCCTTGTTCTCCCACTGCCTTGAAGAAGCACAACTCCAGTGCCATCTCCAATGTGAGGACTTTTCTGATCCCCCAGTTCTTCTGGCTAGCCTCCTCACAAAAATACTTATTAATTAAATATACTTTCTATTTGCTGAGGTATGTAGACAATGTATCTCCCAATAGAGGGCAAACTCCTTGAGGGCAGGCCTTTTTGAGTTTCTGCCTTTGTGTGCCTAATGCCTAGCACATGTCTGGTGATTATTAATAAATACTTTGTATCTCTAATGCCTTCCATAGTGCCTAGGGCCTTATGAAATGTCAGTTGAATTGAATTAAATCTAGTAGAACCCTCTCACTCAAAAACAAAATTTCTGACGTCCTTTAAATACCATCTTTCCTGATGTAGCCTCTGACATTCAACCCCGTTTTGCAAAAAGGAAAACAGATCAGCAGAACCAAGGGGTCAAATGCTCCCCTGACACTGTGCCTCATTCTGTGACCATGGAAGAGGGAAGTGTTAGCATATGTTCCACCTTCTCCCTCCCCCCATTGTATGGAGGAGAAAACTAAAGCTTCAAGAGAGGGAAAGATGCCACAGCTGTTAAGGTAGAAAAATTAAGGTTGGCTAATAGTATGTCACATTTATATAGTCTTTTCTTCTTTTTTTCTTTTTGAGGCTTATATACTCTGTAAGGTGGGCAATGTAATTATTGTAACCCCACATTATATGGCTGAAGAAACAGCCTCAGAGAGGTTTGCTAAAGTGCTCCCAACGACATACTAATTAGACAACTCTGAGGTAGGAGCATTATCCTGATTATCCCCACTGTACGGATGAATGGACTGAGCTTAAATGATTGTTCAAGGTCATGCACACTCTTAGCAAGAGTGGGAGTCGAGAAACTTCCTACAGAAATGTCAACCCTTCTTCATGAAGGCTCTTTGAGGACTCTAGAGCAGGAGGAGGGAGCTGAAGGTGGCATAAATAAGCACTTTGGGGTTGCTACCTGTCCCCAGTGGATCACATTCTGAACGGACATCGCTCCAGGATAATTAGACATATAGACGTCCAAGCGACTCTGGAAAAGAGAGATGTGTCTTTATCTCATTTGATTATGAGTTGCCAGCATGTTTGATCTACTGGAAGAAGAATCTCTAATTTAACAGTTTAATTAAAAACCGAACAAACAAGGGAAGTCATAAGATCAGGAGCTTAGCGATCATCTCATCCCAGCTCCTCATTTTAATAAAGTGAGTCACAGAGATGGGAGGTGACTTATCCAAGATCACACAGACACTAAGTGACAGAGATGTGATTCATAGGATCATTACTTAGAAGCAAGCAGGGCTTTAGAGGTCACTACATTCTGGGCTTCCCAAGCCTCTCTTGTGTCACGGTCTACTTGAGCAGTCTGCTGTATTCCATCAGCTTCTCAGAGTAATGTCTTTAAATACACACAATAAAATTTATGGGATTAAAAAGAAAATCAATTATACTGAAATAAAATTATCAAAAAAATTTAAGCTTGTGGATCTCAGGTCAAACACCTCTAATGTAATCCAATGCCTTCATTTAACAGATGAGGACATGAGGCTCACTGAGACAAAATAACATGCCCCAAATCACAGAGATAATGTGACAGGGTAGGGATTCAAGGAATCACAGACTTAGAGTTGGGAGGAGAAAAAGTGGTGGCAGCAGGAGGCCAGCAGGGGGTACCATGAAATCAAACTTTGAGGAGAGAGAAAAGGAGAAAAAGTGGGGAGACATTGAATTGAACTGGTGCTACATCCATCCCATCCTCCATGGGCTCTGATCATCCTGGGTCTTGCTGTCCATCCCTTCAACAAAGCTCACCCTCCTGCTCCTTGGAGAAGGCTTGTCATGCTCATTTACATCCAGGTGGCTGTGCGCTCACCCAGTGCTGGCTAGTTCTTTGTCAGCAGGGAACTTGCCCTTATTCCAAAGGAATGAAGAGGAAAAGTGAGATTTCTGACAACTTCACTGAGCAGGGTGGGGATTTGGGATGGGGCTTTCCCAATATAGCAGCAGGTTGGCCCCTCCCTCATACCTTTCCTTTATTTATCCAACTTTAGGGTAGCAAAACTGCACTGAAATCATTCTTCAAGGATTCATCCTGTTTTCCTAGGGATCCTGGGCTCTCAAGGGCCATGCCGGAAGCACTGGGCAACTGGCAGCTCCTTCTAGAAACTGAAGAGATCCAAGCCCCGAAGAACAGCTGTTCCCAAATGGGATAGAAGACTTCCATTCACAGCAAGTCTCCCTTTGCTGGAGGACCTCAAGCAAAGTCTAGAAGGCCATTTGTTCAGTATATAACTGAGGGGATACTTGTTCAGGTGTGGACTGGCCCAGAAGGCTTTGAGGTCTCTTCCAAACTGGAGGGTCTGTGATTCCATGATCATAAGTGGGGAAGGTACAGAGGCCAGGCATGGGGAGAGATAGAATGTCATCCCTGCTCAGGGGGCAGGGTCTCATCACTGAAAGCTTGGCCAAAAAGTTAAGAAGTGCCCGGCCACCTGAAGGCAGCTATCTGAGTGACCTTCAGCTAGTTAACCTTTCTGGGCCTAAAATGAACAAAGTAGACCAGGGGGACCCCTACAGTTCCTCCATCTCTAGATCTATGAGCCTCCATGTGATATTAGACAAGTCATCTCAGTTTCCTTGAGGGTAAAATGAAAGAGGTTGAGCTAGAGAACCTTGAAGGTCCCTCCCAACTTGAAATCTCTGATCCCATGAGCCTCTACTCTAGTGAAGCCTGTCTGATAGGTAGAGAGCTGCCCCTACACCTATGAAAACAGGGCTTTTGGTGTTGTTATTTTTGGATGTATTGAATTAAAGAGAAGAAAATTAGTCATGAGTATCATTTCCAGATGATTCTAGTTTAGGTAAGGAGAACTCGTTCCTCAACCCTCCTCCAGGGGAAGGTGCCTCCACCTACCTCATTTAAGTTCCTGTAGTCAGAGCCATACATGGCAAAGAATGTGCCTTTACAGAGCCAGTGGAAAATCCAGAGGTTGCACATTTTGGTTGCAAGGAATTGATTGAACTTGGCTTGGGAAGAAATAGCTTTTCTTTCAAAAAAAACCTGCCAAAGGAATGATAAACATATCCAAACTTCAATTCAAATAAAAACATTTGTTATTTACTTATTGTATACCAAGCATAGTGCCTGGTACTAAGGATTGTAGGATAATAGACTCAGAGCTAAAAACAATCTGGGCAGCTACTGAGTCCAACCCCCTTGATTTACAGATGAAGAAACTGAGACTCAAATGTATTAAGTGACTTGCCCAACATGTCACAGCTTCCAGCACAATCCAGACCCTCAAGGAATGTACATTCTAGTGGAGGTGGGGTGGAATAACATATAAAAGGAAGTAAATGGAAAACATATGAAGAGCAATTTGGGGTGGGAAATATGCTAACAATTGGGGGATCAGGGAAGCTGTACCTTGAAGGAAAGAAGCCTTGAAAGGCAGAGGCAGAACCATTCTGGAGAGCTGATTGTTAAAATTTTAGTGTGAGTATTTGCACCTTGAATATCAGCAAACACTACAAATCAGGGCCAATTTATTGTTTTGTTGATTGTGAGACTTAGGAGAAAATAGTAATAATTCAGATTAAACTTAGAAGTGTGTCATGGGCACATCACCTCCCCCAGGGGGCTGCTAAACATTTACCAGCACATCTCTGGGTGGAGGCGAGGATGGAGTGAATTCCAAGCAGGGAGACAGCCTGGGCAAAGTCACACAGGTGAGATGGGATGTTGTATATGAGAAACACTGAGGCAGCCCAACTTGTCAGAAAATATATAGCATATAAGACAGAATAATGGAGAGAAGAGGGAGGAAATAAGAATCTATTAAGTGCCTGCTACATTCTAGGCACTGTGCTAAGCACTTTACAAATATTATCCTTGTCAATCTTCACAACTCCGTGAGGTAGGGACTATTTTTATTATTTACGGTTGAGGCAGACAGAGGTTAAGTGACTTTCTGAGGGTCACACATCTAATAAGTGTCCAAGGCTGCATTGGAACTCAGGTCTTCCTGACTCCATGTCTGTCATAGATAGAGCTCTATCCCCTGTACCATCCACCTGCTGGGGAATAGATCTGGAAATATAGGCTGGAGGCAGATTGTGAAAGGTTTTAAATATCAAACAGAGATGTCTGTATTTGATCACAGAGGCAAGAGAGAGTCAATGAAGCTTCTTGAGCAGAGGTGGAGCATATTCAGCCCTCTGCCCCAGGAATCTCAATTTAGTAGCTGGGTGCAGGGAGAGGGATGAAATTGAATGAGGGGAGGCCCTTACAATTTTGGTTTTTCTGATTCACTTAGGTAGGGTCTGGCTTGACATTAACGACTGTTAGATGTGGAGGTTAGCTAAACAAAATGGTGAAGCATTGCCTATCACTCCTTCCTTGTCTTTATAAGTGGCTGGCAAGGATTTCAGAGTTTATCCCTGCATGATGATTTACAACTTAATAAAGGATTCTCATTGGTTCTAGAGATTAAAGTGGTTTTGGAGAGTATCTAGTAATCTAACTGCCTCATTTTACAGACGAGGAAACTGAATCAGAAGAGGAGAAACGGCCTGCCTTAAATCACAAGGAATAAAAAGTAATTACACCTAAGGCCATGTGCTCATTTTGAAGCCAGGAACACATGGGCAGGACACTGTGGAGTTTGGGATGTGATGTCAAAGAGATGAGACAATCTGAGTTTGGGCAAGATATGCTAAAGGGTCAGGCTGCATGATGGGATCATAATATTCCCATTCTAGAAGTTTGGGGTGACTGGTCCAAACCCTTTATGATGTAGATGAAAACTTGGGGCCTGGCAAGGGAAAGTGACTTGTCTGGGGTCACGCAGGACTATAGGACATCACAGCTAGAGGGGCCTTAGAGGGCACTTGGTCCACATGCCTCATTTTTTTTCAGGGTAGAAAATTGAGGCTCAAAGAAAAAGGGAGAGGGAAGTGAGAAGAGTTATGCTAACCAGTCCACAGTTCTTCCTAGAGCACTATTTCTTACTCCTCACCCAACTCAACGTCACAAGGCCTTTCCTCCAATAGAACGGAAGCTCCTTGAAGGCCTGAGCTGAATTGTTTTTCTGTTTCAGTACTTCCAGTGCCTGGCACACAGATGATGCTTAATAAATGCTTGTTGTCAATAAAAGTGTCCAGGAATGGGAAGAATGTAGACTCTGGGGGAAAAGATGGAAGGATGGAGACATACATCTCAGAGACTGGGGGAGAGGAGCTGGCCAGCTTCCTGTGTTGGTAAGCAAAATGGGCTCTTAACACTTAGTTCGACCAAGTGCCCTTGAAGAGTTTGGCTTTTGTTTCCTTTGAGTAATTCGGTGCATTTTATTGAGTCTTACTAGGTGCTAAGCCCCAGGCCCAAACCCCTATTAGGTGTAAAACC
This sequence comes from Trichosurus vulpecula, assembly GCF_011100635.1. Lineage (NCBI taxonomy): Eukaryota > Metazoa > Chordata > Mammalia > Diprotodontia > Phalangeridae > Trichosurus > Trichosurus vulpecula. Next base: position 12,430,484 of record NC_050580.1, on the reverse strand, counting down.
TATGTGGGTGTGGATTGGTAACTAAGGTGGGGCCCAAGGTGGGGCTAACTAAGGGGAGGTGCTAACTCAAGAGCCAATCATAGCAGCCTAAGTTCTGGTCATTCAGACGACGTTTGATGATGTCTGAAACCCTATAAGGAGAGAAGACAGAGCCATTTGCTCAAGGCTCTCATTCTTGGTGACATTTGGAGACTCCCAGGCAGCTGTAGCTAACAAGCCCTCCAGCTCGTAAACCCAGATGTTGGGACTTTGTTAAATTCTGGTAAGTATGTATTAACTATGTATTGGGATTTGAATCAGACAAGGTCTGTCTGTGCATATTTGTACTTTGTTTGTATTTTGCTCTGAAGTTCAGGGTGGTGGTTTTTTCCCCTGAACTAAGTGAATGATATTTGTATGCTGAATTAAAGTAAGCTTGTCAACCCCTTAAACGTTGCTTTCCTTATTAAAGCAGATCAAAAGAACCTGCGCTTTTGCAGAGTGTTGGCAGCTTTCTGGATGCTGGTTGTAGGTGGATCTTACCCCCACAGAAGCTGCTAGCCGGATTGTGGAAACACCTCCCCTCCATTCCAAGGTTGCCCTCAGAAGAGGAAGCCTGTGGACTTCAAGTGTGACTTCCTTCTTGCCAATGCTAAACTTTCCATGGTCCTGAACAGCCTGGTCCCTGGTCCCTGGGCTCAACCACCTCTGGAACATTTCTCCTAAGGGAGGCTTCCTCCACTCTAGGGGGACATTGTTAAGGACAATGATGATAATGCTAATCGTATTACATTGTTCTACGTCCTATAATGTTCTCTATTGTATCATGCCGAACAGAGGTCTGTACACAACCTTCTTCAATCTGACCAAGGCCTTTGATACAGTGAGTCACGAAGACTTATGGAAGATCATGCAAAACTGGTTGCCTGGAGAAATGAATCTGTATTATCCACCATGATGGTGTGTTTGCCCAGCTTCTAGATAATGGGCAATGGTCTTGTACTTTTTCAGTCACCAGTAGAGTAAAGGAGGGCCGGGTGGTTGCCCCCATGCTTTTTAAGCATGATGTTTTCAATGATGTTGTCATATGCCTTCGATGAGAGTGAAAATGGAAACAAGGTCGACTACCACAGTGACAGTAAATTATTTAACTTGAAAAGGCTACAAGCCAAGACTAAAGTGGAACAGCAGTTACTGTATGACATTTTGTTTGCAGAGGATTGTTCACTCAATGCAGCCTCTGAGGCTGAGATACAATGGATCTATTCTCTGCTACTTGTGTTAATTGTGTCCTGACAATTAACATTAAGAAAACAGAGATTCTTCACCAGCCAGTAGCATATCATCTATATATAGGACTATCATTTGCGGCAAATGAAGAAATTTTGAATGCTATGGATAAGTTCCCTTACCTTGGAGTATACTTTCCAGGGATGTCTACATAGATGATAAGGTTGACACACACATCACCAGAGCTAACTCAGTGATTGGGAGGCTCCAAAGGAGAGTATGGGAAAGAATTAGGTATTAAGTAGGTATTAGGCGGAAGGTCTACAAACTGAAGGTCTACAGAGCTGCTGTGCTGACCTCATTGTCTTATGCCTGTCAGTCCTGTGCAGTGTACCAACACCATGTCAGGAAACTGATTCTCTTCCATTTGGATTGTCTTAGGAAGATTCTGAAGATCACCTGGAAAGATAAGGTGGCAGACACTGAGGTCTTTTCTTGAGCTGAACTGTCTCCAGCACTCAAACTCTACTGCAGAGAACACAGCTCTGATGGGCTGACCATGTTGTTTGAATACCAAAAATAAATTTTCCTGAAAGACTATTTTACAGAGAACTCACACAAGATGGGTGCTCACACAGAGGTCAGAAGAAGCAAACCAGGAAAGGGATGGGGGGAGGGGGAGGGGGAGGGGAGTGATAGAAGGGAGGGCTGACTGGGGAATGGGCCAATCAGAATATATTCCATATTGGAGTTGGGGGGAGGGTAGAAATGGGGAGAAAATTTATAACTCAAAATCTTGTGGAAATCAATGCTTAAAACTAAAAAATATCAAATAAAAATCATTGAATTAAAAAATAAATAAATAAAATTTTTAAAAAGAGTTCTAGAAGAAAAAAAAGAAGCAAAACAGGACACTCTCAAGGTCTCTCTGAAGAACTTTGGAATCAGTTGTGAGTCATGAGAGACCCTGTCACAGGACTGTCCAGCACAGTGTGCCCTTCTCAAAGAAAGGATTGTGCTCTACGAGCAAAGCAGAATTTCGCTAGCTAAACAAAACAAAACATGAGATGCACAAATTGAGAGCTATCTGCACTCCAAATGTTCATGTAGGCTCTTGTGCCCGACCTGTGGTAGAGCCTTCCAGGCTTGTATTGGGCTGATCAGCCACAGCTGGACACACTGTACTTTGAACTTGACATAAAGATGTCATTTTGGTCCTCTTTGAGCAGGAAGGACAACAATAAACCTTAGTGTCATTATCATAGCATATCATATCATAAAACAGCATCTACCTTTGCCAAATACTCTCCCAACCCACTCCACCCCCACCCCCAATGTGGTTTCTTCTGGGACTTGTTTAACCACCAATGCTGGTTTGAACTATGGGGCTCTCCTGACTCTCCTGCTCCAGGACTTCCAAAGTCCAAGACTAGCAGTGAACCCCCAGGGAACAGAATGGACCAGTGTCTGATGACCATCAATAAGGAACATACTGGGTGGGAAAGGAGAAAGTTTGAGTTGGCCCCTGAGACAGCCTCCTAACCTCAATACAGAGTGAATGCTCTCATCTTATTTTCCTACTGTATGCCTGGAGCCACTCACTAGCTTCCTGAGACAAGTGGTGTAGCTTCATTCAGGGACTGATTTCTTCATCTTTTGAGTGATGCAAAGTTGCCTGTCACCCAGAATCCATGCATGTAGTGGTCAGTTGTATACCTTGTTTGTGGAACTTCAGGTGTGGGTAGAGGGAGGCAAGCTTGCCATACTAGGGCATAGATAAGAGAGACTAGATCAGGAGCCCTGGATGAGGCAACAGGAATATTTTGCTCTTGCTAACATTGCTGTATAGACTAGGGAGGTATCAAAGGCCAGAGCAGTGAGTAGGTCAGGATTCAAGAGGCAAGCTATGGTCAACAAGGGTTAGGATAAATGGGTCAGGAGCTAGGGAGGCAGACAAGAAAGACTCAGTGCATTGGGTTCCACCATGGAACCTCAGCCCTGAGAGCTAGGAGGGGCCTCAGAGGTATCGAGTCCAACCTGTACCTCACCAAGAATCTCCTCTGTAGCATTTGCATCTGTGCTTTGCTGAAAGGTTCCAGGGAGCATAGAACTCACTACCTCCTGCAGTAGCCCATTCGATTGGGGCATAGCTTCAATTACTAGGGAGCTGAAATTTGCCTCTTTGTAACCTCTGCCCATTCTTCCTAGCCCTGCCTCTGGGGCTAAGGGGAATACACGGAATTCCTCTTCCATGTGACAGTGCTTCAGTTCTCTTCAAATATTTCACATCTCTCTGGTGTCTTTTCTTCTTCAGATTGTCTAATTCTCATATTAGATATGTTTGAATGGTGTGATATTGCCTCGTTGCGGGATAAGAGAAAGGTGTGAATGGGTAGAAGCTAAGTGACTTGCTGAGGATGAGACCCTGAAATACCAGGGCCAGGGATGGGGAACAAATAGAAGAGGTGGAGACTGAAAGAAGGAAAAGGGAGGTCATTAAAAGTAAGGTCAGGATTTAAGAACAGGAAGAGACTTGAAAGGTCATCTGGGCTCCTTCCCTTATTGAGCAGAGATTGTGCGATGTCCAGGAGATAATGAATTGGGAGTCAGGGGAGACTAAGCTGCGGTTTACTCATCAAAGAAGAAAAATCAAATCTGTGTCCTTGCTCAAAGCATTGTGAGAATCCATTGAAATAATCCATGTAAAATGCTTTCAGAGTTTCAAGTGACACATAAAGGTTAGCAAATGTTACCATTGGGTCATTGTCATCTATGCTCAAAAAGGATGCAAATGACATCAATATGTCAGAGTCAAGGTACAGTGTGTCCAACTGTGGCTGATCAACCCAATACAAGCTTGGAAGGCTCTACCACAGGTTGGACACAAAAAGCCCACATGAATATTTGGAGTGCACATGGATCTCAATTTGCTCATCTCATATTTGCTTTGAGCTGCTGAAATTCTGCTTTCTTTGGTGCAAGAACACCATGTTGAGCATTCCTGTGCCATCGTCTCCCATTTCTCACAAATGATTGCAAAATTCTTCAGAGAGACCTTGAGAGTGTCCTTGATCACTACTTCTGACCTCTGTGTAAGCATCTACCTTGTGTGAGTTCTCTGTAAAATGGTCTTTTAGGCAAATATATGTTTGGCACTCAAACAACATGGCCAGCCCATCAGAGTTGTGTTCTCTGCAGTAGAGTTTGAGTGCTGGACAGTTTAGATAAAGAAAAGACCTCAGTGTCTGCTACCTTATCTTTCCAGGTGATCTTCAGAATCTTCCTAAGACAATCCAAATGGAAGAGATTCAGTTTCCTGACATGGTGTTGGTACACGGCACAAGATTGACAGGCATAAGACAATGAGGTCAGCACAGTAGCTCTGTAGACCTTCAGTTTGTAGACTTTCAGCCTAATGCCTCTTTTCTCCCACACTTTCCTTTGGAGCCTCCCAAACTCTGAGCTAGATGTGGCAATATGTGTGTCAACCTCATCATCTATGTAGACATCCCTGAAAAGTATACTGCCAAGGTGAGGGAACGCATCCGCAGCATTCAGAATTTCTCCATTTGCTGTTACTGATAGTTCCAGATATGGATGATATGGTACCGGCTGGTGAAAAATCTCTATTTGCTTAGTGTTAATTATCAGGCCAAAATTAGCACAAGCAGCAGAAAATAGATTCATACTTTATTGCATCTCAGCCTCAGAGGCTGCATTGAATGCATAATCATCTTTGAACAAAAAGTCATGCAGTAACTCTCCTTCCACTTTAGTCTTGGCTTGTAGTCTTTTCAAGGTAAATAATTTACTGTCAGTGCAGTAGCTGACCTTGATTCTGTGTTCATCCTCACTGAAAGCATCTGACAACACCACTGAAAACATTATGCTTAAAAAGCATGGGAATAAGGCACAGATATGATTTACCCCATAGGTGACTGAAAAAGTGCAAGAATATCATCCGTTATCCAGAACACAGGCAAGAACACCATCATGGACCTGGTGTAAAATACTGATGAACTTCTCTGGGAAATCCAATTTTGCAATGATCTTCCATAAGCTCCCATGACTAAAAGTATCAAAGGACTTGGTCAGCTCAACAGATATTGTGTACAGATTTCTGTTCTGCTCCTGTCATTTCTTCTGGAGTTGTCAGGCAGCAAAGATCATGTTGACCATTTCTTGGCCCTTTCTGAAGCCACGCTGGCTCTTGGATCAATCTATTAGAGAAGACTGGCAAGAATCTCATCAGCAATGACCAAGAGAGAAACCTCCACTGTGATTGTAATAGGATAACCTCTTTCACTTTCATTTATACAGGTGGATAATCAAGGCATCCTTGAAGTCCTGGGGGATAGCCTCATATCCCAGAAATTTCAGTCAGTTTTCATATGAGCAGTGGGCTCCCTGCCTTGTAAATCTCAGCTGGAATAGAATTAACACCAAACACCTTGCCACAGGAGAGGAGTCTAATGGCATTCAAAAACTCTCCTTCATTTGGAAGTTTGGCTAAAGAGGGCTTGACTTCAACTTGAGATATAAGGTCAATGGTTTCAGCATTCATTGATGACAGTCTGTTGAGACTGCTATTGAAGTGTTCAGCCCATCTCTCCAAGATCATGTTCTTATCACTAATCAATGTCGCTTCATCAGCACTGAGTAGCTGAAATGCACCATAGATCTTTGAACCATAAATAGTCTTCAGATACACATAAAAGTGCTTTGGATTGTTACTATCAGCTAAAAATGGACTTTCATCTGCCTTCTTATTGAGCCAAGGATTCTGCATCGCTCTAAGCTTTGCTTGCCCTTTACTTTTGATGGAGCTAAATGCTCCTTTCTTAGAGATGGATGAACAATCCTGCTGGTAAACCCTTTGGAGTTCTCATTTTTTGTTTAGTAGCTTCTGAATTTCCTCATCATTTTCAACAAACCAATTTGGATCTTTGTGAGTGTTCTGGCTCAAATGAGTAAATGCAGTGCTGTACACCAAATCTCTGAAAGCTGCCCACTCCTCTTTTGCTCCAATGTTGCCAACTGTGTGTTGGCTCAGGTTTCCCTCCAAGTTAGCACCAAACTTCTTGGAGAAGCTTTCTAATCTGTTGACATTAAGTCTCGTGGTAGTCATCTTGCCTTGTGGAAGCTACTTTTATTGAATATGAATATTTAGCTTGGAGACCATAAGTCTCTGATTGGTATAGTACTCCTTGCCACATATTGCCTTGGTCACTTTCACATCCTGTCCTTCTCTCCTCCTTATAATGACATAGTCTATTAAATGCCCATGTTTGCTTCAAGGGTATTGTGTTTAGGTAAATGCAAGACAGTACTGGTGATGAGAAGGTCATGAGATGCACAAGTCTTCAGTAGGAAGTGACTGTTGGTGTTATTGTTTCCAACTCCATTCCTCTCAAGGGCTCCTTGCCATGTCTGAAGGTCTGTGCCTACTCTGGTACTAAAGTCATCCAGAATTACAAGCTTGTCCTCTTTCGGCACATTGATGACGAGGGTCTCCAAGTCATCACAAAATGTTTCTTTAACCTCATCAAGGTTCATCATAGTGAGAGCCTTTGCCCTGATGATGGTGGCGTAGTTCTTTCTTGCAAGTGGAATGCTATCATAGCAGGTGGTGCAATGAAAAAAATGCTAAACCTGGAGTCAGGAAGACCTGAGTTCAAATCCTGCCTCATGCATTTACTTAGTTGTGTCACTTAAATTTCTATCTGCCTTGGCTTCCTCATCTGTAAAATAGAGATAATGTAGCACCTACTTCATAGGGTGGTTATGAGGGTCAAATGAGATAATATGTGTATGGCCCTTTTAAAGGGCATTGACAACCTCTGAAGTGCTAAAGAAATGCTATCATCATCATTATTGATGAGGATAAAGAGGCTCAGAGAAGACACGTGATTCACGCAATGTAACACAGCTTGCAAATAGAGAAACTGAGGAAAGGGAGCTGAAAACATAATCCGGAGATGCCTTCGTTTGAATCTGGGCTCTGACACCTATTTTTTGTATGATTAAATAAGTCTCATCAATCTCTCAAAGCCTCAATTTCTTCAACTGTGAATAGAGTCAATATTACTGGTATTACTTGCTGCCCCAAGGAAAACTTGCCTTGGGGGAAGCCTTTTGTGGGAGAAGCCTTTTGCAAATGATAAAAGAAATGTGACTAAAAGGAAAGTGGAAGATTCAAGCCCAGTTCTTCTGGTTAGTGTTCTGTTATCTGGACTTTCTATCTTTTGAATAGCCTAGTTCCATCCTGCTTTGTGGCCTGGACAATCTCTGTCCAAATTTTTGTCTTTCTTGTGTCTTTGGCCACTTGGCGAACCCTACGGACCCCTTCCCAAAATCACGTTTTTAACGCACAAAGTAGAATACATAGGATGACAAAGGAAACCAGTTACATTAAAATAAGATGTGATTATTTTCTTGGTCTAGGATCTATGTTGGAAGAGAAATGAAACAAGAGGTGAAAGACTGGCCCATCCTATCTAGTGTCCTGGTGTGTACACCTAACTGCTTCTCTACCTACTGCTGGAGACTTGATGAGAAAGCTTCCTGAACCAAGAATACAGAGAGAGGAAGAGGAGAGTGTTGGGATGGGATTATCCAGGATTTGTGTGTATTTTTGTATACACTTGTATAAATAATAGTTGTCTCCCCAAGAGAATGGAAGCTTCTTGAGGGTGGAGTCTGATTCACTTTTGTCTTTGTATTCTCTGGGCTTACTGAAGTGCCTATTAGAGTTCTATTATTAGAGTTCCTTAACTGAATCCTTAATAAATGATTGAATGATCAGTCCATTGATAAGACATAAGCTTGGATCTGGGGAAAATAACTCAGGCCTGGATTCTGGGATCTGAGTGACCTGGAGCAGGTCACTTCTCTCTGGGGCAATGTCCTCTCCAGCAAAAGGAGAGGGTTACATTAGGAGATCTCAAAGGTTCCTGCCAACTCCACCTCAATGATTTTACAATGTGGAGAGGAACCCTGGTTTGAGTCACCTTGGAGAGCATCCTGGCTTGTAGCGAGTGATGTGGCTGAGGAAGCAGGCAACGTGTGACCCCCAAGTACTGGCGAGCACCTCCTGGGCCATCACTGACTGCCTACTTGGGTCATTAATCATTTCATGTCTGGGAATCACATACCTTCAATAGTGACTCCAGGAAGGGAAACAGTTTTTTTGGAGGGCTTTTAACATGCTTTACTGACCCAACAGGAGCCAAGCCAAAAACCATCTTGATTCTCTGAGCCAGTTTTGGATTGGTAGAGAATGATATGAAAGCTGGAAGAGAACAAGAGACTCATTGATGGACTGTTCTTGGTTAAAGTCATCTCACACAATAGAGGGCAAGCCCAAAGGTAGCAAGAACAAGAAGCCCAGAGAGAGGCAGAAAGCACAGCATTTCCCTTGGCCACCTTGTAAAACCCAGGGACCTTTTCCCAGAATCACGTTTTTAAATACATAAAATAAAATACACAGGATGACAAAGGAAAGCAGTTGTGTTGAAATAAAGATGAAATTTTCCCTAAGTTCACAGACTCCTTGCAATCTATCCATGGTAGACCCCAAGTTAAGAATCCCTGACCTAGAGGAAAAAAAGACTGGGGGGCAGGGCAGCAACTTGGCCAATGGTGCATAAGTTTTGATCGGCTGAGTTAGAACCACTGATGACACAGAAGGGGAAAGGAAGGCTGAACTCTTTTTTTTTTTTAATTTCTGAGTAATCTCCTTAGGGGAAAGAGGATTCAAGAAGAGGTGGAAGATTTGTCTAAGCGTCTGTGGGGTAACTTGCCCTTTTTAAAATAATTCCAAAGGAGTGAAAAGGTTTAATCAGCTGTTGATGGAGCCCCTAAAAATGGCTGAATCATCTAGAGTCAAGAACCATTTCCCAGCCTGCCCTGGTGAGACTACAGTCCCACTACTGCTATTTGTGCCTTTGGAGCCAGCATTTTAGGAATCCATTCTCACCAGGTTAAAGCAATTTTTCAGTTTTCAATTAGCTCCATCTGTTAGAATAAAGGTCTAAGTTATATCAGGGAAATGGCCCCAACTCAGCTCAGGTAAAAGGATTAACCTACAAAACTATCAGTTACTCTGAGCCAATCCCCAATGCCCTGGGCCCCAGGGAGATTGGTAGGGGTCTTCATGGTAAAGAATAGTTAGCCCAATATGGCTTAAGGGAACTTTTTATCACTGAAATTTCTGCCTAGATGTCTAGGCTCAGGGTTACTCTTTCACTAAAACAATATACTGCTGTCCTCTGTGGAAAGGCTTAGCCCCCCTTCCACAGGTTGAGAGTAACCCAGAAGAGCTTCCATCCAGCAAGAGTGCAGAGAACTCCTTCTAAGAGGAGCAAGTACCACGAGGCACATTGCTCCCTAAAAACGACCACCGATGCTCAGGCCTACAGGCCCAGGTTTGCCTTCCACTGAGTTCATGTCTTGCTATGATTATTCTTGTTTAATAAATATTTCATTTTGAGGGTTGGTGTTGACACAATCACATATATCAGTGTGAGTGGGTGGATCATTGCCTCACCCATTGAACTGATTACACATGCCTTATGCTTATCCTACAATTTCCATGTCAGAGGCTGGAGCAGGTTCCAAGTGGGCCTCCTCAAACTTCCTTTTGGAGATTGAATCCAGGAGTAGTAGCCCCCTTTGTCCAACCTGAACCTCATACAGGAGACTGCCCAGAGAGGAGAGAGGCTGGCTGCCACCCAGGGCCCTCACACACCCATCAGCCTGCACATACCGATGGTGGTACCCTGGGAATGACCCAGGTAATACAGTTGCTTCTGCCTGGTTTTCTTCACAATAAAATCAATTGTGGCAGGGAGGTCGTGGTTAGCCATGTCATCAAAACTGCCAAAGAAAGAAAGAAATGAAGCTGGATGTACCTTCTGGCTGTGGTGTCTGATTTCAAACAAATGAACATTTTCAGATAGACTCATATCGCTATAGGCTCATGGGCCTTCTTCACTGAGGCAGATCCCTTGCTCCCTTATGTCTAGGGAGGTGGGTGACATGACTAACTCCAAACATCTTCTGGGAATCAACTGTCTAGTGGGGAGCCCCTCTTAGCCCAATTAAGCCACTCCCCAAAGGGCAGATGCAAGATTCCTTGCCTCTGCCTTTAAGAGCTCAGGGTCACGTCTCTACAATGAGGAGGCATCAGAGTAGAAATGACAACCTTCAGCTTTGGTGAAACATTCTGATTTTTAAAAGCTTGGCCTGATGTCCCGGGCTCCCAGTGAGTAAAGCCAGATCAGCAGCTGCCCTATTATTTATAGGCACAGACAGATCTAGTCTTTTAAAAACAAAGCTTTGCAAAGTCTCAAAGACTATCTTCTCCACTCAACCGAGAGAAGTGACTTGCTCAGGGCCACACAGCCAGTGTGTATCTAAGACAGGATTTGAACTCAGGTCTCTGTCTACTATGCCAGGCTTCTTCTCATGGCTGCTAAAATATTCTTCACTTGGGGTCTGGGGAATAGAATTTTGAATATTTGGATAACTGGGTTTCATTATAATCAGTTGCCTTTGTAACCCTACATATTTTATGCATTTAAAAACATTATCCTGAGAAGGACTCCATAGGTTTCAACAGCCTGCGAAGGGGGTGAGGTGTCCATGACACAGAAGACATTAAGAGTGCCTGTTCCAAACTTGGGACCTGCTTTGTCAGATGCTCATGCTCGTCTCCCTCTTAGACCTTCAGAATACTAAAATGATCCAAATGAAGATCCCCAACTGGACTATAAGCTCCATGAGAGAGGGCAGGGCCTTCCCATTGATCTCCTTAAACTGTCTCGCTCCCTAGTTTGGGAAAGTGCTATGCCCTCGGTAGGCTGTTGATCCTGAGGGAATTCAACTGAAGGAAATGCCCAAGATCGTATTTCTGGGCCACAAGAATCCACCAGACCACCGTTGGGGCCAGATCATGTGACTTTCAGAGGCTGGATTCCGCTGTCTTTATTAGGGAAGTTTTCTACCAAAGTGACCCAAATAAAATGTTGGGTACCCTCCCTTTGGACACAGTTACCGTGTGAATTACTCTAGCTGAAGCTGTGTCCAGGAACCTCCAGCAAAAGCTCCGTCTCCCAGTAAGGCTGAGCCCTCAAAAGGACATGGCCTTCTGGGCTGTGGGAGGAAGGAGTTCAGGAAGAACATCCATGTGCTCACCTCCTGGCCACACTGATTCACTCCCTCACACGGTCAGGGAAGCCCCAGCATAAACTAGGTTCTGGCAGATCTTTTAACAATCTGAGGCTCGCTCAGGAAGTCCCCTGCATTCTCGCAGGTAGCTCTTTTTAAACAACTGAACTGGACTGAAATAGGAAGAGTGCAGGATTGGAAGTTGGGGGGAGGGGCGACTTAAAATCTGGCCATGGCCATACCAGGCTTCAATAAGTCACCTTCCCTCATTGGACCTCACCCTCCTCACGTATAAGAAAAGGGTTTGAACAAAATGATCTTCGAGCTCCTATGGAGCCTCCTCATTCAGCCTCCACCTCTCTCTTGAACCTCACCAAGGGCCTGCTGGACATCTTCCCCTGGATGCCCCATGGATGTTACAAACTTAACATGGCTAAAGCATAACTCATTACATTGTCCTCCCTAGGACAGGTCTCCAGGGTCCTAGGAAATCTATGCTAACATTCTATTCCAGTTTAATCATTTGTCCTGGATGGAACCTGCTGTCTGATTACAGGCCAGAAGGACCTCATAATAATATACATGCATGGCTGAGGTCAGTAGGTGGAACCAGGTGTAATAAAATGGCTATCCCTTGCCCTGGGGCTGAGCCACTCCTTGGCTGCTTCCACTTCCTAGGGTTCTAAATGGCCTCAATTTTCATGGAAACTTAGGATTTAGACTTGGAAAAGAGAATCTTGAAGGTCCCTTGCATTCCCTCACCTGCAACTTGACTATGAAAATAGAACCATCCAGTGTGTGGTGCCTCTTCCCTATTCCCCTTCAGTCCCCCTCACTGTCATTCCCCATTCTCCCCTCCCTTTCTTTGTTTCCCATGAAGAGCTGGACCTTTTCCTTGCCAAGAAACCTACACTCTGTCTCTTCCCCTCTCCATATTCCCTCTCTCAACTTCATTTTCTCCTTATCCCCCTTTGTTACTTATACACATGCCCTGCCTCTGATCTCTCTCCTCCTTAAAAATGTATTCACTGGACCCTCCCATTTCTTCAACTTATTGTCCTACATCTTTTCCCCCTTCCCCAGCCAAACTACCAGAAAAGGTATTATCATCTTCATTTCCTCACCCCACCACTTACTTCTCAATCCATGAATCTTGAATTCATCCTGGAGAAGGGAAGACATCTGTGTGTGTGTGTGTGTGTGCGTGTGCATGTGTGACCTCATCACTCAACCAAAAGTCTCTCTCCTGAGCTACCAGTAATCCCTTAACCAACAAAGCCTTTGCTAACTCCTCATCCTTCAAAGCCTTTTGTTGTAGAGACTGTGACTCCCAGATACTAATAGGGAGAACCTGGAATGGAAAAAGGAGAGTAACAATTTCATTTTTTTCTGATTTCAGTAAGGGAATAGAGATTATAAATAAGAACTGGAAAGAGCCTTAGAGATCAGAACATTCAATTCCATGTTTTTACAGTGAAGGCTCAGGAAAGGGAAGTGAGTAATCCAAGATCACACATGAGTATCATAGCCTCAGTTCAGGCCCAGACTCCAAATCAAGAGCTATCCTCCAGGACCCCAGGTATTTGGGTGACATTCTTTCATGGGGAAGGAATGCCACCAGAAGATAGCCACACTTGGAGGAAGCCAATGGAAAGTCACATCGTGAGTCATTGCCTTGCTACCTGAAAGCCCAGAACTCTTCTGAGTCCGGAGACAAGGACACATGTCTCTGAGACCAGGTGGTCCCCCGGCTGTTCCCCAGCCACACATCGCAACCAGCATCTGCCAGAATGTAGGCCAGGCTGTTTGGCGGCAGGTTGGCAATCCAGTTAAAAGCAGATGCAGACAAACCATGTTGCAAATACACAACAGGACGATATGGAGCTGTATGAAAGAAGAGGAGCAAAGTCACATGACCAATATCTAGATCACCTCCAAGGACCCCTCAAAACTTATTCTTAAGGGAGCGAGAGGGAAGGAAGGAGAGAAGATGGGGGGAAGGAGGGAAGGAGTGGGGAGAGGGAAGAAGAGGAGTAGGAGGGAAGGAAAGAGGAGGAGGAGGGAAGGGGAGAGAGAGAGAGGTGGGGAGGGAGGGAAAGAGAAAAAAGGAGAGGGAAGGAGAAGGGGAGGGAGGAAGGTCTTGACTCAAGATCTAACATCTTTCCCCATAACTCTCTACCACTCAGGTCATTTCAGTGCAGGTGGTTACTTTAGTTTCAGATCCCATCATGCCTAACATTTCGAAATGAAATTAGTGTTGGAAGAGAACTCAGAGGCATCTGATGCTACATAAGCCTGGCCAGACATTGGTCGACAAATACTAATAGAGAGGACCTGGAATGGAAAAAGGAGAGTAACAATTTCATTTTTTCTGATTTCAGTAAGGGAGTAGAGATTATATAAATAAGAACTGGAAAGGGCAGTAGATGGGTCTACAATTGGCCTGGGAAATTAATTCCCTCAGCCCTAGAAGTTGAGTCCTGAGCTGTACTGATTAGTGAGAAAATGACTGCAAATGCCCTGCTTCCCCGCCCACCCATCCACCCATCCATCCATCCACCCATCCATCCATCCATCCATCCATCCATCCATCCATCCATTCATCTTCCCACTCACCCATCCATCTACCCTGGGTATCCTTCTATCCTCTCTCACCGGCTCATGTTTCCTTCCCTCCTACCTCCACCTCATCTTCGACCTCTTGCTCTAGAGACAGTAATTCAACTAACATTTCCATTGCTTCTGGGAAGAATCTTATTGTTCCATTCCCCGTCCCTGTGACTCCCCTGGCCCAAACTCCTTATTTTGCCACCACTTCCATATAGGTTTTATCTTCTCAGATTGAAATATAAGCTGTTTGTGAGGACAGATTACATTATTTTTTTATCTTTGGAACCAGTGTCACCTCACAGAGTAGATCCTTATTAAATACTTTTTCATTCATTCATTTATACATTCAATCAAAGTGGTCTGTTAGCTTTTGCTTGAAGACCTCTAATGAAAAAAGAACCCATTCCTTTCCAAGCCTATCCACTTTTTGACAGCTCCTTATGTTGGGAAATTTCCCTGACCTAGAACCCAAATTTGTCTCCACCCATTGCTCCTTGTTCTGCCCTTGAGGACCAAGCAGCACGAATCAAATTCCTCCTTCACATGACTTCCCCTTACATATTTGAGCATAGCTATCATGTCTCCCCTGAGTCTTCTCTTACCTGGACCAAGCTTCCCAGATTCCTTCAATTAATCCCTCTTTCTGGTATACTCTAGATTCTCAATGTCTTTCCTCAAATGAGACAGTGGCTGGAAGTGGATCCACCTTCTAGATGTGGCATTACCAGGGCTAAGAACATCAGGTCTATCGCCCACTTTCCTCAGCCCTAGACACTCTGCCTCTCTCTTGGATGCAGCCTGGTAACACAGTAAGTTTTTGGCTGCCAGATCACAGGTCATCATATTATGTTGAGGTTCAATCTGATCCTTATGTAAATGGACCAAAGCATATGACTTTATATTTACCTCTATTAATTTCATTTGGTTAGAATTAGCACAATGTCCTAGCTTATCAAGACCTTTCTGCATCTTGGCTTTCTTATCCAGCAAATTAGTGCTCTTACTGCCAAAGCTGAGTTATTTATGTCTTCATTCCAGTTATTGTATACTTAGCACTGGGCCCAGCACAGATCCCTAAGGAACTCCACTAGAGACCTCCTCCCAAATACTTCCTTCTACTTTTACCTGTTCCTAAACATCCTTTCCCATGAGGAATCCTGTAAAGGCCCAGGATATAACCGTCTTCAGTCACGATGTCATATTGTTCATTTGGGTAGCCCCAGTAAGACATAATCTGGCTCTGTATGGAAAGAAGACACATTCTATCAGTCTTGCAGGCTGTATAAGTCTGCAACCCATAGATGCCTGTTGATGTGTCTATGTTCATTCTCTCGTTCATCTATGTGGAACATGAGTATGCAACTATAAACTCCAGGTGTCCTTTATTCACTGGAGGTACAGGAAGCAAGGGGAAGGGTAGGGCAAGAGAGGAAAAAGGCATGGTTTAGGAGGGCATTTTGGAGACCTGAAGGACCTGGGAGAGGAATAATAGAAGATACAGAAGATAATTATCTTAGGTACCTAAGATAATGAGATATCATACCTAAGCTAAGAATACCTCCCATTTTTATGGGGCCTGAGTAGAATGGACAATAACCCCTCTTTAGAGATAAGGTGGAGGGAGCTGAGGGAGGGAAAGTGGATAGAACATTGGACCTGGAGTTAGAAAGACTCATCTTCTTGAGTCCAAATCTAGCCTCAGATATTTGCTAGCTGTGAAACCCTGGGCAAGTCACTTAACCCAGTTTCCCTCAGATTTCTTATCTATAAAATGGGTTGGAAAAGGTAATGGCAAACCACTCCAAAATCTTTGTCAAGAAAACCCCAAATAGGATCACTAAGAGTTAGACACAACTGAAATGGTTCAATAGCAACATAGATGAGGAATCTGAGGGACAGAGTGATGGCTTGTACAAGTCCCAAAGTGGCTGATGCATGCCATATCTGGGGTTAAAAAATGCCACGAGAACAATGTCATTTCCTACTCTGGCTGAAGTTCTAGCCATTCGCAGTTATCGTGGTATTTAGGGCTTTGCTTAGTGAATAGCCAATTGTGGATCCCACCCTGGGAAAAGACGTTGTCTTCCCAGAAGCCTACTCGTCATCCCCCCAAGAACATGGCTTACGAGATTCATACTAGCTTCTGGATTCTGGGGGATTCTGTTTTTCAAGCTGTGGCCATTTTGTGTTCCAATAATGAGCGTCCAACAGGCAATGACTGGAAGGCTCCACATTTGGAATCTGCCTGAAACAAAAGCAGAGGATGAACAATCCTATGGAAACCAAGGTGCTCTTTTTGAAAATGGAGCCAACTATGGTTTCCTTTATGATGACATCAACTCCAGTAACATGGCTCTTAGTGAGTCCTAGGTGCTGATGGGGCTCAAAGCCATGCAGATGTGGATCAACAGCTCCTGTCTTGACCTAAGATGGAGTAAACATGAGCAGGATTAAAACCTAGACTTTACAAAGATGTAGCTTTTAAAAGCACAGGAATGAAAATCATGAAAAAAGGCCTGCAACTGGTCTGGCTTCATCATGAAATCCATGAGACATACATGTTTCAAACATACACACACACACACACACACACACACACACACACACACACACACATGCACACACACACACACACGCACACCTCAGAATGGCCATCCTGTAGCACCATCATTAGATTGAAAGGAAATGTGAGCTAGTGGATAGAGCCCTGGCCTAGGAGTCCATAAGACCTGGGTTTAAATCTTGCTTCAGATACTTGCTAGCTCAGTGACTCTGGGCAGTCCATTTAATGTCTTTCCCCACCTATAGAATGAGGTTCATCCAGATTGCCTCTAAGGTCTCTTGAGACTAGTTTAGACAAAGTAGGAGCCTGTGGGAAACGGTCATGTTGCCAAAACCTAGGGAGGCTTCCTTCCCCTGCTCTTTTGGCTTACTGGTAGAAAGTCAGGGGAGCTATTAAAAGGGGCATGTCTGCAGAGGTGCCTATGGATTGTTAATGAGGTGAGCCTCACAGATGTCTACACACTAAAGCTGCTATTTATAACTCAGCTGCACCAAGTTTGGATCCTTATCTGCTGAGGCTTATCTCAGATAGGTGGGAAAATCTAGCTTCTTGGGTTATTGACTCTGAGGAAATTATCTGGCAAACCAAGGCTGTTACAACTCAACCTGGGGCTCTCCTATCTGTGATGGATTGTGCCATACCAGGTGTGTGACCTTGGGAAAATCCAGGGGTTCTTCAATATTCTAATTATATTATAATATTTAAACACCTAAAACAAATCCCAATTCAATCCACATCCCAGCTCTCTGCCAATTGCCCCTGTGCTGAGCAGAGGGCCTTATTAAGGTATGTAAAAGGCCTTTAGGGAACAGGCCAGAGCCTGTACTAACCATCTCCAAAATGCATCTCTGAGGTAGGGGTGGGGGGAGGAAGAAAAAAAAGAAAGTTACATGATAATTTTGTTGAATATGTGAAAGAAGTAGCAAGTTATGCATAGTAAAATTGCTGTTTCATGTGTAATCATCTTTTTATTGTACTATGTTAGGGGAATATTTGTTTATTGCATTAATTAATTTTTTATTTTTTAAAATTTCTTTATTTAATATTTTTCATTTTCAACATTTATTTCCACAAGATTTTGAGTTACAAATTTTCTCCCCATTTCTACCCTCCCCCCACCCCAAGATGGCATGTATTCTGATTGCCCTATTCCCCAGTCAGCCCTCCCTTCTGTCACCCCACTCCCCACACTTATCCTCTTTCCCCTTACTTTCTTATAGGGCAAGATGGATTTCTATACCCCATTACCTGTATATCTTATTTCCCAGTTGCATGGAAAAAACAACTTTTTTTTAGCCTGTGTTTTTAAGAACTCTTCCTTCTTCCCTCCCCACCCACCCTCCTTGAGAAGGCAAGCAATTCAACATAGGCCACACATGTATCATTATGCAAAACACTTCCATAACAGTCATGTTGTGAAAGCCTAACTATATTTCCCTCCATCCTATCTTGTCCCCCTTTATTCAATGTTTTTCCCCTTGACACTGTCTCTTTTCAAAAGGGTTTGCTTTTGATTACCTCCTCCCCCATCTGCTCTCCCTTTCTTATCTCTTTCCCCCTACTTTTTTGTGGGGTAAGATACCCGATTGAGTGTGTATGTTATTTCCTCCTTAAGTCCAATCTGATGAGAGCAAGATTCACTCATTCTCTTTCACCTGCCCCCTCTTCCCTTCCAATAGAACTGCTTTTTCTTGCTGTTTTTATGTGAGATAATTTACCCCATTCTATATCTCCCTCTCTCCTTCTCTGAATATATTTCTCTCTCACCCCTTAATTGTATTTATTTATTTATTTACTTTTAGATATCATCCCTTCATATTCAACTCACTCTGTGCTCTCTCTCTCTCTCTCTCTCTCTCTCTCTCTCTCTTTATATATATACATATATATATATATATACATATATATGTATATATATATATGTGTGTGTGTGTATGTATGTATGCATGCATAGTCCCTTCAACTACCCTAATATGTAGAAAGGTTTCATGAGTTACAAATATCATCTTTCCATGTAGGAATGTAAACAAAACAGTTCAACTTTAGTAAGTCCTTTATGATTTCTCTTTCTTGTTTACCTTTTCATGCATCTCTTGATTCTTGTATTTGAAAGCCAAATTTTCTATTCAGCTCTGGTCTTTTCTTAGGGAATGCTTGAAAGTCCTCTATTTTATTGAAAATCCATAATTTGTCCTGGAGTATTATACTCAATTTTGCTGGGTAAGTGATTCTTGGTTTTAATTCCAGCTCCTTTGTCCTCTGGAATATCATATTCCAAGCTCTTTGATCCCTTAATCTAGAAACTGCTAGATCTTGTATTATCCTGATTGTATTTCCACAATACTCAAATTGTTTCTTTCTGGCTGCTCGCAGTACTTTCTCCTTGACCTGGCAACTCTGGAATTTGGCTACAATATTCCTAGGAATTTTCTTTTGGGATCTTTTTCAAGAGGCAATCAGTGGATTCTTTCAATTTCTATTTTACTCTCTGGTTCTATAATATCAGGGCAGTTTTCCTTGATAATTTCTTGAAAGATGATGTCTAGGCTCTTTTTTTGATCATGGCTTTCAGGTAGGACAATAATTTTTAAATTATCTCTCCAGGATCTATTCTCCAGGTCAATGGTTTTTCCAATGAGATATTTCACATTGTCTTCTGTTTTTCATTCTTTTGGTTCTGTTTTATAATTTCTTGATTTCTCATAAAGTCACTAGCTTCCACTTGCTCCATTCTAATTTTTCAGGCAGTATTTTCTTCAGTGGTCTTTTGGACCTCCTTTTCCATTTGGCTAATTCTGCCTTTTAAGGCATTCTTCTCTTCATTGGCTTTTTGGAGCTCTTTTGCCATTTTGATTAGTCTATTTTTAAGGTGTTATTTTCTTCAGTATTTTGGGGGTCTCCTTTAGGAAATCACTGACTTGTTTTTCCATGATTTTCTTGCATCATTCTCTTTTCTCCTCCCAATTTTTCCTCTACTTCTCTTACTTGATTTTCCATATCCTTTTTGAGCTCTTCCATGGCCTGAGACCAATTCATATATTTTATTGGAGGCTTTTGATGTGGGCTCTTTGACTTTGTTAACTTCTTCTGGTTGTATGTTTTGATCTTCTTTTTCACCAAAGAAAGATTCAGTAGTCTGCATCCTTTGCTGCTTGCTCATGTTCCAAGGCAACTACTTGACCCTTGAGGTTTCTGTCAGGGTATGACCGCCTTCAGAATGATGAGTGTTTTGTCCCAAGCTTCAGGGGTGTTGCATTGATGTTTTTAGAGCTACTTCTATATAGCAAGCTCTGCCACAGCAGTGCTCCTCCTCCTCCAAGAGCTGCCAACCAGGACCACGACCCAGATCGAATCAGGGCAAAGCAAGAGAACATTGCCTCTGTGCCAGCAAAGTGCTCCCTGCACTCCCGCTCTGATTTGCTGCTTAAGTCCTCCCACCAGGTTGGCCTGGGGTCAGAAGCAACCACATCTGGAGCTCCAGAAGCAGCTGCAGGAGCTTCCTGGTGCTGCCGCGGCTGCTCCATACCACCTCCACCACTGGTGGGCCTGGGGCCGACTGCACTCTCCTCTCACCCTGATCCAGCAGTTATTCCATTGACCTGCTAAGTTGTCTTTGGTGTTTGCGGGTTGAGAAGTCTGATACCTGCCACAGCTCAGTGATTCAGGATCCTACAACCTGCTCCGCCCCATCTCCTCAGTGCCTGGTCTGTCCTTGTGGGGCCCATACTGGGCTGCACTCCACTCCCAGCACGGTGCAATAGACCCTTTCCAGCCACCATCCAGGCCATCTTGGGCTGGAGACCTGCTTCCCTCTCTTATTT